>NC_140997.1:172436511-172532426 GCF_052327205.1 Somniosus microcephalus
CGCTCTCTCTCTCTTCCCCCCCGGTCGCGCTCTCTCTCTTCCCCCCGTCGTCGCGCTCTCTCTTCCCCCCCCGTCGCGCTCTCTCTCTTCCCCCCCGTCGCCTCTCTCTCTTCCCCCGTCGCGCTCTCTCTCTTCCCCCGCGCGCGCCTCTCTCTCTCTTCCCCCCCGTCGGCTCTCTCTCTTCCCCCCGTCGCGCTCTCTCTCTTCCCCCCCGTCGCGCTCTCTCTCTTCCCCCCCGTCGCGCTCTCTCTCTTCCCCCCCGTCGCGCTCTCTCTCTTCCCCCGTCGCCGCGCTCTCTCTTCCCCCCGTCGCGCTCTCTCTCTTCCCACGCTCCGTCGCGCTCTCTCTCTTCCCCCCGTCGCGCTCTCTCTCTTCCCCCCCGTCGCGCTCTCTCTCTTCCCCCCCGTCGCGCTCTCTCTCTTCCCCCCGTCGCGCTCTCTCTCTCTTCCCCCCCGTCGCGCTCTCTCTCTTCCCCCCGTCGCGCTCTCTCTCTCTTCCTCCCGTCGCGCTCTCTCTTCCTCCCGTCGCGCTCTCTCTCTTCCCCCGTCGCGCGCTCTCTCTCTTCCCCCGTCGCGCTCTCTCTCTTCCCCCGTCGCGCTCTCTCTCTTCCCCCCGTCGCGCTCTCTCTCTTCCCCCCGTCGCGCTCTCTCTCTTCCCCCCGTCGCGCTCCGTCGTCTCTTCTCCCCCGTCGCGCTCTCTCTCTTCCCCCCCGTCGCGCTCTCTCTCTTCCCCCCGTCGCGCTCTCTCTCTCCCCCCGTCGCGCTCTCTCTCTTCCCCCGTCGCGCTCTCTCTCTTCCCCCAGTCGCGCGCGCTCTCCTCCCCCCCCGTCGCGCTCTCTCTTCCCCCCCCGTCGCTCTCTCTCTTCCCCCCCCCCCCCCGTCGCTCTCTCTCTTCCCCCCCCGTCGCTCTCTCTCTTCCCCCCGTCTCTCTCTCTTCCCCCCCCGTCGCTCTCTCTTCCCCCCCCGTCGCTCTCTCACTTCCCCCCCCCCCGTCGCTCTCTCACTTCCCCCCCCCGTCGCTCTCTCTCTTCCCCCCCCAGTCGCTCTCTCTCTTCCCCCCCCAGTCGCCCTCTTCCCCCCCAGTCGCTCTCTCTCCCCCCAGTCGCTCTCTCTCTTCCCCCCAGTCGCTCTCTCGCTTCCCCCCCCCCAGTCGTTCTCTCGCTTCCCCCCCCAGTCGTTCTCTCTCTTCTCCCCCCAGTCGCTCCCTCTCTCTCTTCCAACAACATGCCCTCAAAAAAGCCTCTGCAACGCCCCCCCCACTCGCTCTCTCTCTCTCTTCCCCCCCCCACTCGCTCTCTCTCTTCCAACAACAACATGCCCTCGAAAAAGTCTCTCTCCTCTCTCCTCCCCCGTCTCTCTCTCTCTCCCCCCATCTCTCTCTCTCTCTCCCCCAGTCTCCCTCTCTCTCTCCCTCAGTCGCTCTGTCTCTCCCCCCCTCAGTCTCTCTCTCCCCCCTCAGTCTCTCTCTCTATCTCCCCAGTCTCTCCCTCTCTCTCTCTCTCTCACCCCTCAGTCGCTCTCTCTCTCCCCCTCAGTCGCTCTCTCTATCTCCCCATTCTCTCTCTCTCGCCCAGTCTCTCTCTCTCACACTCCCAATCTCTCTCTCTCTCTCACACTCCCAGTCTCTCTCTCTCACACTCCCAATCTCTCTCTCTCTCAACACTCCCAGTCTCTCTCTCACACTCCCAATCTCTCTCTCTCACACACTCCCAATCTCTCTCTCACACTCCCAGTCTCTCTCTCTCACACTCCCAATCTCTCTCTCACACACTCCCAATCTCTCTCTCTCTCTCTCACTCCCAATCTCTCTCTCTCTGACACTCCCAATCTCTCTCTCTCTCACATTCCCAATCTCTCTCTCTCTCACTCCCAATCTCTCTCTCTCTCACATTCCCAATCTCTCTCTCTCACTCCAGTCTCTCTCACACTCCCAATCTCTCTCTCTCAGACTCCCAATCTCTCTCTCACACTCCCAATCTCTCTCTCTCTCACACTCCCAATCTCTCTCTCTCACACTCCCAATCTCTCTGTCTCTCACACTCCCAATCTCTCTCTCTCTCACACTCCCAATCTCTCTCTCTCACACTCCCAATCTCCTTCTCTCTCTCACACTCCCAATCTCTCTCTCTCACACTCCCAATCTCTCTCTCTCTCTCACACACTCCCAATCTCTCTCTCTCTCACACTCCCAATCTCTCTCTCTCTCACACTCCCAATCTCTCTCTCTCTCACTCCCAATCTCTCTCTCTCTCACACATCCCAATCTCTCTCTCACTCCCAATCTCTCTCTCTCACTCCCAATCTCTCTCTCTCTCACACTCCCAATCTCTCTCTCTCACACACTCCCAATCTCTCTCTCTCACACACTCCCAATCTCTCTCTCACACACACTCCCAATCTCTCTCTCTCACACACTCCCAATCTCAATCTCTCTCACACTCCAATCTCTCTCACACTCCCAGTCTCTCTCTCTCACACACTCCCAATCTCTCTCTCTCTCACACACCCAATCTCTCTCTCTCACACTCCCAATCTCCTCTCTCACTCCCAATCTCTCTCTCTCACACTCCAGTCTCTCCTCTCTCACACTCCCAATCTCTCTCTCACACACCCAATCTCTCTCTCTCACACTCCCAATCTCTCTCTCTCACCACCACTCCCAATCTCTCTCACACTCACAATTTCTCTCTCTCTCACACTCCCAATCTCTCACACCTCCCAGTCTCTCTCTCTCTCACACTCCCAATCTCTCTCTCTCACACTCCCAATCTCTCTCTCTCTCACTCACACCCAATCTCTCTCTCTCACACTCCCAGTCTCTCTCTCTCTCTCACATTCCCAATCTCTCTCACACTCCCAATCTCTCTCTCTCTCACACTCCCAATCTCTCTCTCACTCCCAATCTCTCTCACACTCCCAATCTCTCTCTCTCTCACTCCCAATCTCTCTCACACTTCCCAATCTCTCTCTCTCTCACACTCCCAATCTCTCTCTCCTTCCCTCTCTCTGTCTCTCTCTCCTTCCCTCTCTTTCTCCTTCCCTCTCTCTCCTTCCCTCTCTCTCTCTCTCCTTCCATCTCTCTCTTTCCTTCCATCTCTCTCTCTCTCCTTCCCCCTCTCTCTCTCTCTCTCTCCTCCCCCCCCTCTCTCTCTCTCCTTCCCTCTCTCTCTCCTTCCCTCTCTCTCATTCCCTCTCTCTCTCTCCTTCCCTCTCTCTCTTCCCCCCAGTCGCTCCCTCTCTTCAACAACAACATGCCCTCGAGAAAGCCTCGGCACCGCCGGGCTCCCCCAGCTAGTATATATATATATGGAGGGGGGGAGGAGAGGAGGGGGCGAGGGGGAGGTGGGGGGGGAGAGGAGGGGGGAGGAGGGGGAGGGAGGGGGGGAAGAGGGGGGAGGGAAGGGGGGGAGGGGGGGCCACCCGCCGAGGTGAAGACCGCCGATTGCGGCTGTGCGAGACGGCCGGGGGGCCGGTTGCCAGGGTGACGCTTGGCGCCCCCCCCCCCGAGTGTCGCGTTCTCCCCCCCCCCCCGAGGGTCGCTTTCTCCCCCCCCCGAGGGTCGCGTTCTCCCCCCCCCCCCCCGAGGGTCGCATTCTCCCCCCCCCGAGGGTCGCTTTCTCCCCCCCCCCCCGAGGGTCGCGTTCTCCCCCCCGCCCCGAGGGTAAGCGTTCTCCCCCCCCCCCCCCCGAGGGTCACGTTCTCCCCCCCCCCCCCGAGGGTCGCGTTCTCCCCCCCCCACCCGAGGGTCGCGTTCTCCCCCTCCCCCCGAGGGTCGCGTTCTCCCCCCCCCGAGGGTCGCGTTCTCCCCCCCCCCGAGGGTCGCGTTCTCCCCCACCCCGAGGTTCGCGTTCCCCCCCCCCCCGACGGTCGCGGCCCCCCCCCCCCGACGGTCACGGCCCCCCCCCCGACGGTCGCGGCAGCCCCCGCAGAGGGTCGCGCCCCCCCCCCCCCGAGGGCTGCGCCCCCCTCCCCGAAGTGAAGACCGCGATTGCGGCTGTGCGAGACGGCCGGGGGGCCGGTTGCCAGTGTGACGCTTGGCGCCCCCCCCCCCCCCGAGGGTCGCGCCCCCCCCCCCCCCCCCGAGGTGAAGACCGCCGATTGCGGCTGTGCGAGACGGCCGGGGTGCCGGTTGCCAGGGTGACGCTCAGCAAGCCCCGCCCCCTGGCCGAGCCAGAGAGAGACGCCGCGTCTCAGCTCCTGCTGTGCGCGCACCCTAGCGGCGCTGGGCTGAGGCTCGGCTCTCCAGCCTTCGAGTGGGGCCGGGAAGTGCCTAGCTCGGGCGTGGGTGCGAAGGAGAAGCCGAGGCTTCGAGGCCTACCTGGAAAAACGGGGAAAGGTAGGAAAATTAATGAGATTAGATAAGTTAATTCGTTTCTAAATCATTTTTTTAAAAAACAATATGTGTTTTAAAAGCAACGTTTTTTTTAAAGACGCAGAAAGCGGGAAAAAGAAAGGAAAAGTTTGGAATCAAGATGGCGGCAACTCACCTCGGTTCACAACGATAAGGCCCGGCCACACACGCACCGATTGGCCCGGCGGCACACGCCAGCAACCCGGCGTACGATTGGTCGAGCTCGAGGTCACTCTGTCGCTAATGAGCGGATAATGAGATGCTAATGAGCGGAACGTTGAAGGTTTTTGGGATACCGCGGGCGCGATTTTAGCCCGGCCGAAACGTAAATACGCTTAAAACTGTCTCGGAAGCGTAAGCTTTCTTTGGAGGTAACGCGCGCGTAGGTACGCCCTGTAACTTTCGAGCGCATACCCGACAGACGCACACGCGATGACAGACAGACGGACAGAATGACAGACAGAAGTACCGATTTATATATATAGATAGAAGACATATTAGATCACTTGCTTTCCAACAGAAGCTAGTTCAACATAGTATTACTAGTCAACTGCTAATTATTTTCACAAGACTAGCAGAATTTAATGATATTTGAGAGTTTTGAAGTAGTCAACCAAGGAACATACAGAAATGATAGACAGGAAAAGACCAACTGTAGCATCCCATTGTTCCTTAACTTATTCCCAGGTTTCTGTCTCCATTTCTTTACCTGGAAGTTTATTGCACAAATTGATCACTATTTGTGTGGAGATATTCCGATCCCTATGGCTATGTACGTGCCCGTAGGGATATTGGAAATGCCGGTTTCAGGCATGCACTGTGCATGCGCTGGAAACCAGCATTTCCAATCTGTCAAGAAAGCTCTCGACAGATCCTCTGGCTGCCCTGGAGAAGGGCTTCTGTGGGTGGAGAGTTCAGCTTTTTGGAAACCCTTCGCCCGCAGAAAACACTTACAATTCTTGCGCCTGGTAAAAGTAGGCGTAAGGCCTGCTTTTACCAGGATAAAAGTTGAAAAAAGTTTTTTAAAAATTTCCACTGATTTAGCATTTAAAAATACTTTAAAGAAAGGTAAGTTTATTTTTAGCCCTGTTAAAAACTTTAATTAATTTTTTCAAAAATTTACATTTTTGTTTAAAATAGTTAATTTATGTAATTTCAAGTCATTTTAAAAATGTGATTTTTTAAAAATTTATTTAAAGTTTTACTATGTTTTTGGGGGTGATCTCCATTTATGTGTTCATGCACAGGTCTTCCTGTCAAATGTATGAAGGGAGTTCCCTTCTCTGATTGGCTCCCCATGGCCCACGTGATCCCAGGGACACTGCGAACCGCCTGCGCCTCTGGGATACGTGGGCCCTGCACACCGGCAGTTTGGAGAGGCCCAGCATCGGAACTCTGCGCCTCCCGGGAGCCCACAGGTCTTGGCGCAGATTTTTCCAAATCGCAGCCCTCCGCCCGCGGGAGGCCTGTGATCGTAATTTCTGGGCCATTATCTGCCGTAAAGTTACCTTTTATCAGTTCAGACATGTTTCTCCAGTTCAACATCCTATTGGCTTTCTTGATTGCTGATCTGCATTGGTTGGACATGTTGAGCAACAAATCTACTAAAACTCCTGTACAAAAGCAAAATACTGCAGATGCTAGAAATCTGAAATAAAAACAGGAACTGCTGGAAGCACTCACCAGGCCAGGCAGCATCTGTGGGGAGAGAAACAGAGTTAAAGTTTCAGGCCGATGACGTTTCGTCAGAACTGGAAAAGTTAGAGATATAACAAGGTTTTAAGCAAGGGAATTGTGGGGGGGGGTGGAAAGGACAAAAGGGAAGGTATGTGATAAGGTGGAAGGCAGAAAAGATTAAATGACAACGGTTGTACAAGACAAAAGGAGATGGTAATGGGACAAGTAAAGAAACAAAAGATGGGTCTAGAGGCGGTGTAAATGGGAATATCAGAATCATCAACAGCTGCCGTCCGAAAAAATGGGGGCAGAGGTTATGATCGGAAATTGTTGAACTCAATGTTGAGTCCAGAAGGCTGTAAAGTGCCCAATAGAAAGATGAGGTGCTGATCCTCGAGCTTATTTTGAGCTTCATTGGAACAGTGTAGGAGGCTGAGAACAGAGAGGTCAGAGTGGAGTGGAGAATTAAAGTGACAAGTGACCAGAAGCTCGGGATCACGCTTGCAGACTGAACGGAGGTGTTCTGCAAAGCGGTCACCCAATCTGCATTTGGTCTCCCCAGTGTAGAGGAGATTGCATCATGAGCAGTGAATACAGTATACTAAATTGAAAGTAGTACAAGTAAATCGCAATTTCACTTGGAAGGAGGGATTGGGACCCTGGACGGTGAGAAGGTAGGAGGTGAAAGGGCAGGTGTTGCATCTCCTGCGCTTGCATGGGAAGGTGCCGTGGGAAGTGGAAGGGGTGTTGGGAATGATTGAGTGGACCTGGATGTCGTGGAGGGAACAGTCCCTTTGGAATGCTGAAAGGGGAGGATAGGGGAAAATGTGTTTGATAGTGGGATCATGCTGGAGGTGGCGGAAGATGATCCGTTGAATGTGGAGGCTGGTGGGGTGGAAGATGAGGACAAGGTGAACCCTATCATGGTTTTGGGAGGGAGGGGAAGGGGTGAGAGCAGAAATGCAGGAAATGGAACGGACACAGTCAAGGGCCCCGTCAACCACAGTAGAGGGGAACCTACAGCTGAGGGAAAAGGAAGACATAGCGGAAGCACTAGTATGGAAGGTGGCATTGTCAGAGCAGATGCGACGGAGATGGAGAAACTGAGAGAATGGGCTAGAGTCCTTACAGGAAGCACGGTGAGAGGAAGTGAAGTCAAGGTAGTTGTGGTAATGAGTGGGCTTGCAGTGGACGTTGGTTGATAGCATATCTCCAGAAATGGAGACAGAGACGTCGAAGAACGGATGGGAAGAGTCAGAGATGGACCATATGAAGGCAAGGGAAGGGTGCAAATTGGAAGCAAAGTGAATGTAATTTTACAGTTCAGGGCTCTCTGTCCTACCTGGACCAGTCCTACTCAGGTCCCCTCCCTCATCTCTTTCCAGTACATTGATGACTGTATCGGTGCCATTTCCTGCTCTTGCCCTAAGCTCGTGGGGAACCCAGAAGTTTCAGCAGCATGTTTGTTAGTGGCTTTTTAATGAAGCCATTGCATTGTCATCTAATTTCCCGACCAATTAGTGCAAGTGGGCGTGTTGATGGCATGCTGAACTATTTGAAGGATTTTCCAGATGGGGGAACAGAGGAAGAAAGTGCATTAATGGAGTCCTAACGTGGCAAGGCTGCACCTCGCTTAAATGATGCCTCCCTAGAGCTGATGCTGCACTCTGTAAGGGCCCTCAGTGAGATTCTCTTCCCAAGCCAACTCTAGCACATCACTCCCTATACATACATTCCTTGCAATTGCACTGCACCCATTGCTATCTGTCCAGGCACCTAAAGCACATCTTCAGCATTCTGTTTGCTTGCTCGATGGCAGTTCTCATGCTCATGTGGCTTTGATTATATCTCTCCTGAGCTCATTGTTTGGGCTCCTAATGGGTGTCATCAGCCACGTCTTCAGGGGGTAGCTCTTGTCTCCAAGGAGCCAGTCGCTAACTCTGCTTTGAGGTCCGAAGAGCTCTGGGAGGGTGGACTGGCACAGGATGAAAGCAACATGGCAACTGCCTGGGAATCTTGCACACACCTGCATGATGATCTTTTTGTGGTTTATGAAAGGGAAACCATGTTTGACAAATCTGTTAGAGTTTTTTGAGGTTGTAGCTAGCAGAATAGAGAAGGGGGAACCAGTGGATGTGGTGTATTTGGATTTTCAGAAGGTATTCGATAAGGTGCCACACAAGAGGTTATTAAACAAAATTAGGGCTCATGGGATTGGGGGTAATATACTAGCATGGATTGAGGATTGGTTAACAGACAGAAAACAGAGAGTAGGAATAAACGGGTCATTTTCGGGTTGGCAGGCTGTAACTAGTGGGGTACTGCAAGGATCAGTGCTTGGGCCTCAGCTATTCACAATCTATATCAATGATTTGGATGAGGGGACCAAATGTAATATATCCAAGTTTTCTGATGATACAAAGCTGGGTGGGAATGTAAGTTGTGTGGAGAATGCAAGGAGGCTTCAAGGGGATATAGACAGGCTAAGTGAGTGGGCAAGAACATGGCAAATGGAATATAATGTGGAGAAATGTGATGTTATCCACTTTGGTAGGAAAAAACAGAAAAGCAGAGTATTTTTTAAATGGTGAGAGATTGGGAAATGTTGATGTTCAGAGGGACCTGGGTGTCCTTGTACACGAATCACTGAAAGTTAACATGCAGGTACAGCAAGCAATTAGGAAAGCAAATGGTATGTTTGCCTTTATTACAAGAGGGTTTGAATATAAGAGTAAAGACATCTTACTGCAATTATATAGGACCCTGGTGAGACCACACCTGGAGTATTGTGTACAGTTTTGGTCTCCTTACCTAAGGAAGGATATACTTGCCATAGAGGGAGTGCAATGAAGGTTCACCAGACTGGTTCCTGGGATGGGGGGGATTGTCCCATGAGGACAGATTGAGTAGACTAGGCCTATATTCTCTAAAGTTTAGAAGAATGAGAGGTGATCCCATTGAAACATACAAAATTCTTACAGGGCTTGACAGGGTAGATGCAGGGAGGATGTTTCCCCTGGCTGGAGAGTCTAGAACCAGGGGTCACAGTCTCAGAATAAGGGGTCAGCCATTTAGGACTGAGGAGAAATTTCTTCACTCAGGGTGGTGAATCTTTGGAATTCTCTACCCCAGAGGGCTGTGGAGGCTCAGTCGTTGAGTATATTCAAGACAGAGATCGATAGATTTTTGAATATTAAGGGAATCAAGGGATATTGATGGAGTGGAAGCCCTTGCAGTTGCTGAAGACTCCAGGGTGATCCAGGGGGTGCCTTGATAGTCACGCAATCGATGACTCCCTGGACCTGTGGGAAGCCAGCCAGAGCCGCAAAGCCGAACGCCCACTCATTCTAACTGGCCTCATTGTTTGCAAAGTGCACATAATTGCCGGCCCTGGCAAACATGTCATCGGTCATCTGAGTGATGCATTTGTGGGCAGCAGATTGAGAGATTCTGCAGATATCTCCTGCATATTCCTGGAAGGAGCCAGAGGCGAAGAAATTGAGGGTGATGGTGACTTTGAAAGTCACTGGCAAAGTGTGCCCAGCAGGTTCACTTGGCAGGAGGTCTTCTTCCAGGAGGCTGCAAATGTCTGCGACCACCTGACGCACTGGTGTACTCACATGACCAGGAATTTGATTCGCTGCCTATATATCCTGTGTTGGGGGTATCGCCTCCTGCGAGTTGCACCCCTGTACTCATCCCCTCTCTCCTCTGGAGCGGCAGGTCGGTGAGGAGAATGCTGCTGCTGCTCCTGCTGCTGCTTCTGCTGCCGGTGCTGTTTCTGCTGCTGCTCCTCTTGGTCCTCATCTGAGTTCCAAGATAAAGCTGCATAAGCGGCACCCATGCTGAACTGATGCTTGACAGATGGAAAGTGTAGATCAAGCTCACAAAAATCCAAGGTAGCAGAAATGACCTCCAAAGTAATCAAAATCAGCAGCAAAGTAGTGAAAGCACACTCTCCAAAAGCCTTTCACTTAGGCAAGGAAGCAGGTGTGAGTTCGGAGTACTTATAGGATTGTTTGCCTGTCATTTGGTCAGCCCCTCAATTCGCGCTGTCATCTCGCCTCGCTTTCACTGGCGAGTTCCAGGAAGCCCGGACAACCTGTGCACTCAGAGTTAAAGCTCAAATCTGCAGTTAAAACATCTCCTAATTGCCTCTTAACATTTTTCAATTGCCAACCCGCCTCTCCCATGGGGGTTTCTCGCATGCAGCCGAAAGCGCTGCAGTTAAAAGCAGAAGTTGGCGGGTTCGAGCTGGCTTCCCGGCCCGCTGTCAGTTTCATCCCTTTTAACCACCTGCCCGCTCCCAAACGCACTCACTTTTTTACGTAAAAAATCCCTCCTCTGTGTCCTCTTATGAGTGAGAATTAAAAATGGTTTTAGTTTTATCTCTGCCACAGACTGGGTGATACTTTTCACTCTATTATTTTTATGAAACTGTGAATAGTACTGTAATACAGAACAGCTCAATTTACAGACATCATTATCCACTGGCATTCCACCATGTGAATGCCAAAAGGGGAAAAAATGGTCGCGGATTCCTTATTGTCACTGCCTTTCACTTTGACAATCGCATTAAACCTACTTACAAGATAAAGGCTGTGCTGGCATTTACAGGCCCTGTGAAATATAGGTGTATTTAATTTCAAACACTTGTAACAAAACAAATGGCTGTTGCCTGAGGTTCTGCCACAAATCAATAACTGTAAAACACAATTCCCTCAGGATTTGTCCTGATGATTTCTATTAAGAACAATGTCAACGTGTGACACACACACCATTTATCTTGTTGCCACATTACATAGCAAAACCTAAAAGTTCTGCAATTGCCTTTATCAGAGTGCTAATCTTTCCACCGCCTTCTTACCATAATCAGGAAAGGTTGAGGCACGCAAGCACACGCTTGCTTCCATTCTGACAATATGGTGGGAAAATCTTAACAGTCCCAAAACATTAATGTAAATGCCTCTTAATCCTTCAATTAGGATCGCCATTAGCCCTTTGCCTGGGCATCTTAAGTTTATACTTAAAGCATGAAAATAAATGATTAAAGCCATGTATAGGCTTTGTTTTCCATTATTATATTGCCCCGGTTGCATTATATTCTTATCAGCCAGCCCAATGGTGTAGCACATTACTCATGATGAGGGAGGAAACATTTGAGGGTGAAGCCTATTTAGAAAGTAACCTGTTAGAAACAGCAATGGTAAAAACCTTGCTCCAGATCATTTTTCAGCTCTTTTTATCTTGTGAACAGTGTCTAGCAGGGAGAACATAAACATTGGGCTGATTTTTCTGTGGACCTGGTCCCAGGAGCTGGGCCGGTGCCGTGCATCCAACAACTGCTCCACTTGCAATAACCTGAATCCATCGAACACTCCCCTACCACTAACCCAAATGTGGTAGAAGTGGCAAAGGCTGCTGCGGTCAGGGTCTTCTGGCTGCTGTCCAAAAACAGCAGACAGAAGGGCTCCAGCATCGATAGCAGCCTCAATGATCCTGTTAAGAAAAAGAAGGGACAGCTCTATTTGGGCTTTTGTGTTTGTTGCCTGCTGCTCGACAATCTTACGATCTGAGGGGCACTGGGAACAGGGTCTAAGACCGACTGCTTCTGGGTATCCCTCAAAACTGGATGTCCCACCATAAATATTGGAAGAAAATGAAGTGAGTGACTCATCCCAAGCTCATTTGAATGCATGCCCTGAGGTGCATGTACTCCCATCACCAGGGAAGCCTGGGAGAGGCATATTTCTGCAATCGTGCACTGATTGAGCTCAAACTCTGGCTGAGCGATGACTCACAGGGATCATTAATTAGTTGATAATGAATTTATGACATTGACCTTAAAATTAATAGGTAGATGGATGGCTGAGAAATACCTCACCAGCACATTTCCTAGTTGTAAAGATTAGTATCAAAATTGCTAGTCACCATACTACACATTTCAAAGCATTTTTTAAAAATATCATTATTTATGTAATTGAGAATGAACTGCTGAACTGCAGGTTTCATTCACAAAGGTGCTGACGCCAATCTTCCTGACTCTGTGCAGCAATGGACTGAGTGGAGTCGAATTTAGTGGAATCAGTAAATTAATGTGTGCTTGGATCGAGTTTGAAATATGAATTTTAATAAACTTCTTCCATTTTCGATCTGCCAAGCATCGTCCACATTCCCAGTTAGTGGGTGGGCAGGAAGCCAGTACTAAGGCTGGAATTTTTCGTGGGGTCAGCGGGCACGATCGGTGGCGGGTCATGTGGGAAAGTGTTTTTTTTCCCCATTGCAGGTCGGGACACGCCTTTCCCAATGTCAGGTCTGGCAGCGTTGGGCGCAGCAGCAGGGGACCCAACTCAGGTAATTAGTGGCTTATTTAGTGCCACTTAAGAATGATTTTCAGCTCACCTATTGCATTTGACAGTTTGCCCACAGGGTCCACGCTGATTGTGGACCACATCTGTCAAGCTGAGGCGGGAGTTCAGTGGCCATTGAATCAGCTGTTGAGTTTCAAATGTAAAGTAAAAGCTCCCACCTTAGAGATATCTTCCCTCAGCCACAAGCTGTTCCTCACTGAATTTCCACAACAGATTCACCATGCTGCAAGTCTTTACACAAGTCTCCATCCAGTCTGACCTCATTACCTCTCTCACCATTGACAGATCGTTTCTGTCATCTATACTTCACCTGCCATCTATTCCATCAGCATGGGTGCCATTTATACTCTCTCACCTTGGTCCTCAGAATCCCACCACGATCAGCCCCAACACCAGCAGCACCAGGCACACCAGCAGCACCAACACCAACACCAACCTTCTCCGCAATCAACTGATGCTGCACAGGACACAGGGCATCAGCACCCAACCAATTGCTGCCCGAGAGGCCAGGGGTGGCCATACCATGCCAAATTTACTTCACTTGACGCTGTACACCCTGGCTGCCATATGATGCGCCAGGTAGGCACCACCCCACACCAACATCATAAAGCGTCCCTACAATGCCCAAGCCATTCCTTTCACATTCATCAGCATTGCGGTGGGCACCGTTATGTCTCACCGTTCACTTCAACTCACAAAGGTACACACTAATCTGTCCAAGAACACAAAGTGTTGAAAATAAAGGTTTCAATGTTTGACACCACATTAACAGAAACTTTACATGAACATTGCATAAAACACCCAAGCGCCTACCCTTGTGCGTTAGTTGGTATGATTGCACTAGGATGAGGGTGAGTGTGAGGGATGGCTAGTGAGATGTGGATGTGATAATATAGATAGAGAGGGATGGGTGGAGGTAAGGGTAAGTTGGTGTGAGTAAGGATGTGCAGGAGCAGGGTAGGGAAGGCAGAGTGATGGGGATGTGATGAGAGACACAGCAGGATGAGTTTGAGTGTGGCTTTGTACTAACCTTTCGTGATCTACTGAGATCATTGAAACATTTGCGGCACTGCACCCAGGTCCTCCTGACCATCCCTGCTTGTGTCCTCTGCAATGTGCAACCAGACTGTGTGTTGATCTCCTGGGGAGGTCTCTTTTGCCCATGGGAAGGGAAGAGGACCTCCCAGCTTGCTGTGACTCCCTTCATAAACATATGGAGAGTGTCATGGGAGAGCCTGGATGCAGCCCTATGCTTTTGTGCAGTCATTGATAGTGTTTGCAGCACCTCAATGCCGTAGATCACTGACAGCACAAATGTAAAAAAAAAAATTGGACATGGTCCCTTTAAGGAAACCGGCTGATGATGCGCCATCAAATGACGTCACCAGACCCGCTTCCTCTAATTGGCCAGGAAACGCGCTGGGTGGGCTTAACAAGTCCCATCAAGGGAAATTCATTTTACAGAGTGGGATGATGCCAGCAGTGGAGTCGGGACCTGCCACCGACATCGCCTGCCATGGACCCGCCAAGGTTAGCAAAATCGTGGCCCAAGTCCTAGACAATGCTGCTCGTCATTGTTCCAGGGATGTGGGAGAGGGAAACTTTGGGTGAATTGCCTTCCAATTCTTTCTCTCTCTAAAAACTTAAATCTATGGCATGGGCATCACAGCATGAAATCCACAATGGCTTCCCTGCTCAGGCCACCGGTTAAAATTGCAGTCAGTGCCCAATGACGTAATTAGGCCCTGATCTGCATACTTACAGAAGGACCCTGCCATTTGAGGTGGCTATCCTTGTTGCCAGCTCAGAAGAGCATGTTAAAATAGAAGACAGCGAGTACGAAGTGGGATGTTGGCGAGTAAGTCTTCCGGCCTATTTTAACTGCCCACTCGCCCAATTCTTTAGGGAAGAATGAATGACTAATATAACTTGATCTGATTTGACTGGAACAGGAGCAGAGCTATTCGCTCAGTCTGTCAGTACAAACCACGTGTAGGTCAGTTTAGATTTCATGCTCAGATCTAACTCGTCCCTAGAGGGAAGTGACAAACACGGGAAAAATCTACACACCTTTATAGTATTTGCATGAAAACTATACTATCAGGTAGCAATATAGTAATTATCCAATTATTATATTATCAAACAAAGTACATTTCTGAAAACACAAGTAATATTTGAAAAGTGAATAAAAATATGAAGCCATCTAGTGTATCACCAGGTTAACTGTCTACATCAGCTTGACGAGCAATATGTTACGGAGAAGCATCATTGAGTTTGATGGGTGCAAAAGTCAAGGACAAATTTCTATATATGTGACAGAGTGATGAGAATTGTCAATTCCAAACCATCTGCTTAGTGCAAGGCACCCATCTGTTTTAAACAAACTACTATGGAAGCTTAAAGCGCCCTCTTTCTCAACTGTGCAATGGAAAAATGAAGCCCTGCAACGGCATTTGTCTAGCTTGAATTGTGCGTAAGTGACATCTGCGCAGAGGCTCCCCACATTCGCACTGCTAAAGCTAGCTTATCCTAACAGTGGACCCTATGTCCTGATGGTAGAATCTTCCGCACGGTTTATCTTAGAATCAGGAAGATTGCCGTCAGCATCATTTGTGAATAAATACTGGCGTTCTGGAGTTCATTCTCAACTAAATAAATAATAGTATAAAAAAAGAACTTGTGAAAAATAAAGTTGGTGTATAGACATCATTATAAATGGAAGCAGCTCATCACATCACTGAACATAGCAAACATTCTAGTCCCCTCTTGTTGTCAGAGCCAGTGTTCCATAACTAGCAATGTCACCTTAACTACACTACCCGAGTACACACCAGTTAAAGCAATCAAATCAACTGTATGTTGCAGCCAAATCCATTTTTACTTATGTAACTGAAACTATATCAGTAATCTTAACCAGTCTTAAATAAATTTAAATTAATGATACATAATGGCCCAGTAATTCCGTTCCAAACGCGTGAGTACGGTCGGGGTACTCACGCGTCTGGCCAGAGGAAATGCCGGTTTTCAGCATGCACAGCGCATGCGGGGAAAACCGGCATTTCCTGTCCTCTGAACGAAGGGGTTCAGAGGCACAGCGCGTGCGATTGCACAGGCAGCGCGTGCGCAGTGAAATTCGCCGGTTTCATTCATGCTTTCAGTGAGGTTAAGTCCTTACAACTTACACATGAAAAAAGCATGCGTACAGTTGCTCCAGAGGCTGCGGAGGAAGATATATTTTATCATGGAGCTTCTGAAAGGCAATATTTTTATTTGGGAAAGGGAGGAAAGTTATTTTAAGAAATGCTGAGGTAAGTTTTAAAGTTTAATTTTTTTTTTTAAACGGGTTTTCAGTACTGTAGGTAGAAGGAGCAATTGTGGCTGTGTGAATTGAATTTGCTGTGTTTATTAAATGTGAAAATGACTGTTCTAAAATGAATAATGTAACATTTCCAACATTTTTAAGAAAGAAACTTTTCATCAGTAATATATTCTTTTAAGTAATTATGTATGTATGTCCGTATATATTCCTTTACGTATATGTATGTATGTATATATTCCTTTACTTATGTGTATGAATGTATGTATTTAATTATGATTTTCCAATAAGTTACTTTCTCTGAAAGTCATAATTAAATACATACATTCATACACATAAGTAAAGGAATATATACATACATACATATACGCAAAGGAATATATACAGACATACATACATAATTAATTAAAAGAATATATTACTGATGAAAAGTTTCTTTCTTAACAATGTTGGAGTCATTTTCACATTTAATAAACACAGCAAATTCAATTCACATAGCCACAATTGCTCCTTCTACCTACAGTACTGAAAACTCATTTTAAAAAACAAAAATAAACTTTAAAACTTACCTCAGCATTTCTTAAAATAACGTTCCTCCCTTTCCCAAACAAAAATATTGCCTTTCAGAAGCTCCACGATAAAATATATCTTCCTCCGCAGCCTCTGGAGCAACTGTACTCATGCTTTTTTCATGTGTAAGTTGTAAGGACTTAACCTCACTGAAAGCATGAATGAAACCGGCGAATTTTACTGCGCACGCGCTGCCTGTGCAGTCGCACGCGTTCTGCCTCTGAACCCTTTCGGTCAGAGGACAGGAAATGCCGGTTTTCCCCGCATGCGCTGTGCATGCTGAAAACCGGCATTTCCTCCGGCCAGACGCATGAGTACCCCGACCGTACTCACGCGTTTGGAACGGAATTACTGGGCCATTGGAAAATCATCTCGGGCTGTGAAATTGATCAGGCGGGTATGATGTATTACTAAGACGATAACGCGTTTCTCCTGCCATAGGCCGGGGTGATTTTCTAGCCAGTCACTTCATTAAAATTACTTTAACAACTCTTTCCATTTCTTCCTTGCAAGGACGTCTGTGTAAGCAGGAGGCCTGTGAGCGAGAAAAATGCCCGGGTACTGCTAGTAGCCAACACCTTCATGAGCTAGTGGCACCTTGTACCTCCCCCTCCCCCCGCAAGGCAAAGAAAGGAGCAGACACAATTTAAAGTGAAGCAGTGAACTTTTATTGCATCATAAAACAGTTTTCAGGGTCAGTTTTGATGTAGATAGTTTATAACTTTAAAATGTTAACTAGATATTTCCTGCTTTTCAAACATTTGTAAACATGAATAGTTCAGAAAAAAATGTGTTAACATTTTAAAGTGACTTTTTCTGTTTTCTTAGTGCAACAAAGACATTCAAGGTGGAAACTAGCTATGTTCTAATTTTCAAATAGTTGTTGTAAAAATACTTTGGCTCCAATAAAAGTTGCTGATCTTTTTCAAACTGACTACAGGCTGCACTGTTTAAAGGAAAAGGTTACATATCCTTTCAGTTACAAATAAACATTTCAATGAAAACAGCAAACACAACATTTTACATGTCAATAAAATGAAAAATTTAACAATTGCACGATTTGCCCCCTCGCATCTGCGACTGAGGGTCCAAGGAGGTGCATTGCGCAAGAGGTCATCGTCGTACGTATCCTCACACTGTTCCCTTTCGGGAACTGTATGAAGTGGTGGAAGGATTTCTGGCCACGTTAACGCTCCTTCCGTGACCATAACCATCTTCATACCAGCCATTAGGATGGTTAGTCCTATGGCGCGAGGGTTTTACGGGCTCCCACAACCCATCCGAGGGGGGGGGGGGGCCACCCACACCCGCGGACGCAAGTCTCCCGCTGGATGTCCACCCAGAATTTATAGTTGGAGCTCTGACTCCACTTGCCGGGACTGTCTGGAGCGGGGTTCGAAACCCTACTCCTTCTGGCCCAGCGGCGGGGATGCTTACCGCTACGCAAAAGGCCCACTCCGCGCAAAAGATGACACCCATACGTTTCCTGTGCCTTTTCCCTCCCCGTGACTGGAGCCCTATGCTGCCACTTGAAAGACCAAGCTATCATCTGTCCTTTTTGCGGCGCCTTGGACTTCTCATTACCAATGATGAGCAGGCGCTGCGCCTCCACCTCGTTGAGGAGATTGCTGAGGTCATCATCAGTTCAATTGTGAGTTCTGTTAATGCCGTGAATTGTGCTCATTCCAGCCATTTCACGTTGCTAATCTGAGTGGGCCTTTGGCGTAGCAGTAGCATCCCCGCCGCTGGGCCACACAGCGTAGGGTTTCGAACCCCGCTCCAGACAGTCCCGGCAAGTGGAGTCGGAGCTCCGGCTCTAAATTCTGGGTCGACATCCAGTGGGATATTTGCGTCCGTGGGTGTGGGTGGCCCCCCCCTCGTATAGGTTGTGGGAGCCCGTAAAACCTTCCCGCCATAGGACTAACCACCCTAATGGCTGGTACAAAGATGGTTACGGTCACGGAAGGAGCGTTAATCACGGCCAGAAATCCTTCCACCACTTCATACAGTTCCCCAAAGGGAACAGTGTGAAGACACGTACGACGACGACGTTGCTAATTAAATAAATGGAATGAAAAAAATGCTTTCAGGGCTTTTAAAAGTCTTTAAATTGCTTTAATTCTGTTTAAAACTACTTCAGATTCTTCAAAATAATGAAAACGTTTTTAAAAGTTTATAAAAGTTACCAAAAGCTTCATAAAAATACCAAAAACCTATTTAAAATGCTGCTCTGCATGTAAAAATGCTTTGCAGCTTGTGAGAAACATTGGGGGCGTGTCCTATTAAAATGAGACCTCAAGGGGCGTGTCTCACTTGCACTGCGCGCTCCAGGCTTCGCGCTGGCTGCACTCCTGGGCGGCGTGATGTCAGACGCTGCCCGGGAGTCATCATTTTAAAACAGGAATTCCAGGCGTCCCTGAAGCTCAACGGCCGGCGCGTCGGGTAAGTGCACATCGGGGGCTTGCACACGCGGCAAGCCCCCGATCCTAATTTCTGCCCCAATGTGGCAAACTATCCCTTAATTAAATCTTATTGGATTTTAAAAGGGTGTTGGGAACTACTACATGTATATTTTCAAATTCTGCTAAGTGAAGAACCTATTTTCTACAAAGTTTATTCACATATCAGGAATTGAACTATTAATAACAAATTTCTGTTTCTAGTGTTGAAATGTTAACTGTTCCCCCAGTGACTGCAATGTTGATGTTCTGTACAAACTTTCTAGATATGTACAGAATGTTGAAAGGCAGTTGTTGCAGCTCATCTGTTCAAAACAAGAAAGGTGCGTAACACTTTTACCTCATGCCAGTCATGAGATAAATTGATGCGTTCCAGCAATGGGCAAACCATTGTCACACTTAGGCTGCTACAGTGCCAGTGTAAACATAAAGAATACTCTGGGTCCTGGACAACCCATGTGCAATAGCACAGAAGATCTAATAATAAAGTTACAAATTTTAGAGTTTACTTCTGCTCACCCTCTGCTCTTTCCCCATTCTTACTTATTCTTTTTTTACACTTATCTTCCTATTACTTTATTTCTATCTAAATTATATTTTAGCTACCTTTAAAATATTCAAATGCTTCATGCTTACCATTCTTTCTCAGCCTCTGGTCCCATTGTTATCATAGAATCATACAATGATTAGCAGACTCAATGGGCCAAATGGCCTCCTTCTGTGCTGTAGTATTCTATGAGAAGGAGGCCATTCGGCCCATCATGCCTGCTCTTTGAAAGAGCTATCCAATTAGTCCCACACCCTTGCTCTTTCCCCATAGCCCTGTAAAATCTTTCCCTTCAAGTATTTATCCAATTCTCTTTTGAAAGTTACTATTGAATCTGCTGCCACCATTCTTTCAGGCAATGCGTTCCAGATCATAATAACTCGCTGCGTAAAAAAATGTTTCCTCATGTCACCTCTGGTTCTTTTGCCAATCACCTTAAATCTTTTGGTTACTGACCCTTCTGCCACTGGAAACAGTTTCTCCTTATTTACTCTATGAAAACCATTCATGATTTTGAACATCTATTTCAAATCTCCTCTTAACCTTCTCTGCTTTAAGGAGAACAACCTCAACTTTTCCAGTCTCTCCACATAGCTGAAGTCCCTCATCCCTGGTAACATTCTAGTAAATCTCTTCCGCACCCTCTCTAAGGCCTTGACATTCTTCCTAAAGTGTGGTGCCCAGAATTGAACACAATACTCCAGCTGAGGCCTAACCAGTGATTTATAAAGGTTTAGCATAATGTTCTTATCTTTGCACTCTATTCCTCTATTAATAAAGCCAAGGATTCCATATGCTTTATTAAGAGCCTTCTCAACTCGTCCTGCCACCTTCAAAGATTTGTGCACATACACCCCCAGGTCTCTCTGTTCCTGCACCCCCTTTAAAATTGTACCATTTGGTTCATATTAGGCCGTATTTTGGGACCTCTATGGGTACGCACTAGGTATGTATGAGCCCATAGGGGCCGCGCAAGTTCCGGGTTTAGGCATGCAAAGCACATGTGCTGAAACCCGGAACTTGCGATCTGTCAAGAATCCTCAACAGATCCTCCGCATCCCCAGGAGATGGGCCTCTGCGGGTGGAGAGTTGCGCTATTTGCCCAGCTTCCGCCTGCTGAATGCCTGTGAAATTCTTATGCCTGGTAAAAGCAGGTGTAAGGCCTGCTTTTACCAGCATAAAAGTTTAAAAAAATAGAAAAATATAATTTTATCACTCATTTATACATTAAAAACCCTGTCTAATAAGGTAAGTTTATTTTTAGCCCCGTTAAAATATTTTTTTTCCAAAAAATTACATTTTTGTTTAAAATAAATTAAATTAAATTACATTTTAATTAATTTTAAATATGTATTTTTTTTTTAATTTCATGTGTTCGTGTATTTTTTTAAGTGATCCCCATTCATACTTAGGGGGTTTCTGTACGTACGGAACTCCCATAGGTGTGAATGGGGATTCCATTCTTTTATTGGTTGGGCCGGCCCACGTGATCCCAGGGCGCTTGCAAACCACGTGCACCCCTGGGATACGTGGGCCTCTGCCCGCGCGGACCCAGAGAGACCCAGGACCGCAAGCCTCCGTACCTCCCGAGCCACCAGGTAAATGTGTAGATATTTTACAGGTCAGAGGCATCCGCCCGTGGGAAGCCTCCGATCACACATTTTGGGCCAACGCCTCTCTTCATTCTTCTTACCAAAATGCATCACTTCACACTTCTCTCCATTAAATTTCATCAGCCTTGTGTCTCCCATTCCACCAGTCTGTCTATCACCTCCTCAAGTCTGTTATTATCCTCCTCATTGTTTACTACATTTCTCAGTTCCGTATCATCTGCAAACTATGAAATTATGCCCTGTATACCCAAGTCCAGGTCAGTAATATATATCAAAAAGAGCAGGGGTCCTAATACTGACCCATGGGGAACATCGCTGCACACTTCCCTCCAGTCTGAAAATCAACCGTTCACCACTACGCTCTGCTTTCTATCCCTTAGTCAATTTTGTATCCACACTACCACTGTCCCTTTAATCACATGGGCTTTAATTTTGCTTACAAGTCTATGATATAGGCTTTGGGCTGTCTTGTGAATTCCTACTCTCACCAGCTTTTCCAGCCACCTTTACCATTTGGTTGTCCCATCATAGATCAAATGTATCTACTATTCCTAACACAACCAACAATCACTTTCTCTTGCCACAAGCCTCAATATTTGTTTATTAGGCAGCTTTTATTCATACAAAGACAACTTCTGGACTGTTGAGGGTTCCACTGCCATGTGCCCCCCTATTATCCCTCAAAACATACTCAGGCCAACATTTTCAATTTATTCAAATGACTGTCCCACACAACAGTTTGCTCACAGTCACTTCAGCTGCAGATCAAAAGAAGCTGAACATTCTGATGACTTCTAGATTTTCTTTTAAACCACAGATGTTTCACTGATTTTCACCTTAGAAAGTAACCATTCCAAAAGATTTATATGACAATACTTCATCCTGAGAGGACAGGCTGGTGGCCTGACCCCAGGTCCCTGACACTTTGCTTTCCAACAGCCACAAGTTGCACAAGAGTAGCCCTGCCCTCAGACAGTCCCTCCCCGCCCCCGTCGAAAGGCAAGTGGCCTTTGTTTAGTGCGACCACAATTGAATTGAATAGAATGAGGGACGCAGGTTTTCAACATAGCACAGCGTGGTCTGTGTGTGTGCGTCTAAAGCAATGTGTCACCATGCTGTTCGGAAAAGTAAGCATTCTAAAGGCTAACCTAAAGGCCAGTGATGACACTGAACGTCAGAGCTCTGTCCAGCGTATCGGACAGCTGCTAAATAAAAAAATGTGGAGGGAATAATTGTGATTGAACACTTATTGGTTCTCTAGGTCAACAGCATGGAGAAGTAACGCTTGCCAGAAATTAGAGTCAACTACTGAGCATCCGCACAAAGGGGATAACTTTTAACTTTGACAGGGGGTGGCGGAAAACTGGCATTATCAGATCAGCTGTCCATTATACACTCCACCTGATCTTTCTCCAACTGTCTCAACAACTCACCAAGGCTTCATCAACAGCACCTCCAAATTCGTGACCTTCACCACCTAGAAGGACAAGGGTAACAGGTGGATGGGAACACCATCACGTCCAAATTATACACCATCCCAACTTGGAAATATATCACAGTTCCTTCATCATCGCTGGGTCAAATACCTGCAACTCCTTGCCTAACAGCACCGTGGGAGTATCTTCACCACACGGACTGCAGCGGCTCAAGATGAAGGCTCACCACCACCTACTCAAGGGCAACTACGGATGGGCAATAAACGCTGGCCTTGCTAGTGACGTGCATGTCCCAAAAATTAATTTAAAAAAAAGTGTACCTCTTAAGGGTTCAATTGTTCTATTGCTTATCCTGTCCAATTGTGAACTTTTTCTGCTGTTTGGATTTTTTTCAATTTGACAATGAAAATAATGTTATAAAGAAGCCTCCAATGTCTTTAATGATGCACAATTAAAAAAATAACATTCTGTTAAGGTATATACTAATCATAGTCCATTGCACTTTTTTAAGCTGATCAAATTTTGGCAGCCACTGAAGATATGAACTTATTAAAATTTCATCAACTCTTCAGGCTCCCCATCCATGTTTATAATGAGTCTCTGCTTGTTCCATATTTTTGCATTTATGCACTTAATCAGCTCCCAGCTGTTATCTCAAATCTAATTTTGTATGGCCGATTCAGTCCATTCTACAGCTGCAGGAACCACATCTGATTTAAGATATTCATGATATTGACGTTAATTTATGACTAGAATCAGTCGCAGTCAATGCAAAATCACCCTAATTTCATTTCAATGGACTACCAAGCTGTTATTAGTGTGTCTGCATCCATCATTAAACTGCAGTAAACACAAACTATAACATAATTCCTGTAAGTAAAAGTCTGATCAGTAATATACAATTCATAACAAACACAAACTAAATGTAGTTGCAATTCCATAAAACATAGCACACATAAGGATGTTCCCGATGGCGGGGGAGTCACAGTCTAGGAATAAGGGGTAAGCCATTTAGGACTAAGATGAGGAGGAATTTCTTCACCCAGAGAGTGGTGAACCTGTGGAATTCTCTACCACAGAAGGCAGTTGAGGCCAATTCATTAAATATATTCAAGAAGGAGTTAGATATATTTCTTAAGGCTAAAGGGATATGGGGAGAAAGCAGGGACAAGTTAATGAATTTGGATGATCAGCCATGATCTCATTAAATGGCGGAACAGGCTCGAGGGGCTGAATAGCCTACCCCTGCTCCTATCTTCTATGTTTCTATAGATAAATGGACAGAGAGGACAGATAGATGGTCAGACGGACAGAGAGGACAGATAGACGGACAGAGAGGACAGATAGATGGATGGATGGACAGAGAGGACAAATAGATGGACGGACAGATGGACAGAGAGGACGGGTGGACAGAAAAGGATAGACAGACAGATTGGGCCGTTGAGGCGGGATTGGAGGCGTGTGGGGGGTTAAAATCGCAAAATCGGGGGGCACAAACCCATCCCACCCCCAAGCCAGTTTCAAAGGAGGCGGATACCCGACCTGTGCTGGGAGCCGCCTCCCTGAGGCGGGAGGGGGATTAGTGCCAATTAACTGCCTGTTAACAGGCAGTTTTTAGCCTAATCCCTATTTTTATCCCTGAAGTGTGGGATTCCCGACAGCTCCAACGCCAAGTTAGCGAGGTGGACCGTCGGGCTGAAGGAGGTGTCTGGTGTTCAGGTGAGTGATGTGTGCCTGAGTGCAGAGGTACGTGTGTTTGGTGTGTGTAAAGTGTTTAAAGAAGTTTTACTTACCTTTACTTACCTTTACAGCCTTCCTTCCTTCAGGTCTCGGGAGTCCCTCGTCTCACCGGGACAGAAAGCAGAATGGCCGCGAGCTGTCAAAAGTTGCAGCATTCAGCTTTCTGTTCTGGAGAGATCTCTAAATCAGCCTGAGAGGAAGGAATTAACTTAGTGTACAGACTGTCAGTGTTTGACAGCTTCAAAGAGCTGTCAAACGCTGATATTTCATCTGTCAAAAGCTCTTGACAGATGAAATGTCAATCAGTGACGTCATCTGTTGCCAGGTGGCCCTTAATTGGCCCAATGAGCCCGCTGGGCGGGCTCAACAAGGTCAATCAAGTGAAAATCGCGTGGGTTGGCCACAACTCAATGGAGGCGGGACTACAACCCCAAAAGTTGTAGTCCTGCCTCCTACACGCCTCCAGTATCAAACTCCAGCCCAAAATGTTGCTTAGGATTTTTTGAAACCAAGAAAAAACAACCGACGGACCTACACTCCCAAAAGCAAGAATACACAATTGAGGGTTCGCAATGACAACAGCTTTTACTTGATATAAAATCAGAAAAGGCTGGAAATACTCAGCAGGTCAGGCAGCATCTGTGAAGAGAGAGAAACAGAATTCATGGCCGGAATTTTGCAGGGGGTCAGCGGGAGCAATCAGTGGCGGGTCGGGTGGGAAAGTGTTTTTTTTTCCCTCACAGTGGGGCGGGACCCCTCTGTTAACCTGCCGCCACGCGCCTTTCCCGATGTCGGGTCTCTCAGCGCTGAGCAGACCAGGCAGGCAGCGGTAGGGGACCCAATTCAGGTAATTAGTGGCTTGTATAGAGCCACTTAAGAATGATTTTCAGCTCACCTTTTGCATTTGACAGTTTGACACGTCCGTCAAGCTGAGGCGGGAGTTCAGTGGCCATTAAATCAGCTGTTGAGTTGAGAGCTTCAAAATGTAAAGTAAAAGCTCCCACCTTAGAGATATCTTCCCTCAGCCATAAGCTCATCCTCACTGCATTTCCACAACAGATTCACCATGCTGCAAGTCTTTACATAAGCCTCCATCCAGTATGACCTCATTACCTCTCCCACCATTGACAGATCGCTTTACCTGCCATCTATTCCATCAGCATGGGTGCCGTTTATACTCTCTCACCTTGGTCCTCAGAATCCCACCACAATCAGCCCCAACACCAGCAGCACCAGGCACACCAGCAGCACCAACAACCACACCAACCTTCTCCGCAATCAACTGATGCTGCACGGGACAGAGGGCATCAGCACCCGACCACATTGCTGCCTGGGAGACCAGGGATGGCCTCACCATGGCCAGATTTACTTCACTTGACGATGTACACCCTGGCTGCCACATGATGCACCAGGTTGGCTCCACCCCACACCAACACCATAAAGCGTCCCTACAATGCCCAAGCCATTCCTTTCACACTCATCACCATTGCGGGGGGTACTGTTATGTCTCACCATTCACTACAACTCACTAAGCAACTTCCAAAGGGGCACACAAATCTGTCCAAGAACACAAAGTGTTGAAAATAAAGGGCACGATTTTGCCAGCCCTGGGGAGGCAGGTATGGAGACGGGACTGCCGGGAAAGTGGCAGAATTTGGGGGCGGGTGCACAGCATGCCCCCAACCCGCCTCCGTGCCATCTTGCCAGGAGGTGGGTAGCTATCCCACGCCAGGTCCCGTCTCCTTGAAGGTGGGAAGGGGATTAACACCACTTAAATGCCTGTTAACAGGCAGATAAGAGGATTATCCCCATTTTACCCACAAAAGTGCGGGCTTCCCGAAGGCTCTGAACCCTGCCAGGGTCACCAAGGCGAGTAGTGGGTCTGCGGGGGTTGGAGGGGTACAAAAGTGTGCTGTGGAGCTAAGTGATGGGTGCAAGTATGGAGAGGTGAGTATCTGAGGTAAGTGGAAAGTGTTAGAAAAAGTGTAATTACCTTTGTTTCTTCCTGCAGGCTTCAGTCGGTGTGTATGCAGAGAGTCTTGGACCTCCGCGGCAGAGGTGACAGAAAGCCGTTGCATTCTCCAAAGCAACAACCATCTAATTTCTGCAAAAGAAAGAGGTTTGATGAGTCTTGAATTCAAGAACTCAGCAAACTACAGAGAATGTCAGTGTTTGACAGCATAACAGAGCGGTCAAACGATGACAATTCAGCTGTCAAAAAATTTTGACAGATGAAATGTCATACGTTGACATTCTCTCCAATCGGTTTTCCCTTAATTGACCTGCTAAACCCGCTGGGCGGGCTTAACAAGGTCAATCAAGGGAAAATAGCGTGGGTTGGCCACAAATCGATGGAGGCAGGACATCGACCCGCCAAGCAGCAGTCCCGCCTCCAACAGCAAAATCACCCCCAAAGGTTTCAATGTTTGACACCACATTAACAGAAACTGTACATGAACTTTGCATAAAACACTCAAGTGCCTACCCTTGTGTGTTGTTAGTTGGTATGATTGCACTAGGATGAGGGTGAGTGAGAGGAATGGCTAATGAGATAGATAGAGAGGGATGGGCGGAGGTCCAAGGTAAATTGGTGTGAATAAGGATGTGCAGGAATAGGGTAGGGAAGGCAGAGTGATGGGGATGTGATGAGAGACACAGCAGGATGAGGTTGAGTGTGGCTTTGTACTAACGTTTTGTGATCTACTGAGATCATTGAAACGTTTGCGGCACTGCACCCAGGTCCTCCTGACCACATCCCTCCTTGAGTCCTTCACTGCAATATGCAACCAGGCTGTGTGTTGGTCTCCTGGGGAGGACTCTTACACCCTTAGGAAGGGAAGAGGACCTCCCTGTGTGCTGTGACTCCTCCCATGGAGGGAGTCATGGGAGAGCCTGGGTGCAGCCCTGTGCCTTTATGTAGTCATTGTCAGTGTTTGCAGCCCCTCAATGCTGTAGAACACTGACAGCACAAATGTCAAAATAAATTTGGATATGGTCCCTTTATATGACTCATCATCAAATGACGTCACCAGACCCGCTTCCTCTAATTAACCGGGAAACACGCTGGGCGGACTTAACAAGCCCAATCAAGGGAAATTCATTTTACAGAGCGGGATGGAGCCAGCAGCAAGGTTGGGACCTGCCATTGACCTGCTGAGGTTAGCTAAATCGTTGCCCATGATTCAGGTCGATGGGTCATCGACCTGAAACGTTAACTCTGTTTCTCTCTTTACAGCTGCTGCCTGACCTGCTGAGTATTTCCAGCATTTTCTGTTTTTTTTTTCTAGATTTCCAGCATCCGCAGTATTTTGCTTTTGTATTAGCTCTTAATTGATGTTATTTGCAGCAATACTTTGACACCATCTTTGGAGGAGCAAATCTGGAAGCGCACTGTTAACAGGAGCACTTGACCAGGAACCAAATCCATGCATCAGTACTGACACACAGGTTTAACCTAATACCTCAAGCTAAAGATATTGCCCAATGGTCACAATTGATAGCTCTTCCAAATTTACCAATATTGTGTTTTGCTCGTATTGAAATTTAGCCGCAAGTTATAGACATGCTTATACAGAGATTATAAAGCTTAGAGATTGTTCAGCTATCACACAATATGTGATTATCACAGAGACAGGATCACACACAAGGTTTATCTATATCTTGTAGCTAAATTCTATTTGGATTTCAAGGCTAATAATGGCCACAATGTCATTCCTGCAGTTATGTAATTCAATGAATTCTAAGAAATATGCAAATAATAAGCCAAGTTCAAGGGAAAATTTATGATAACAATAGGGAATGGATAACCTGGCAGCACTAGCAACAGTTCCCACTGTACCAGTTTATTGTTTGCCAATGAATTCAGAGCTGCGAAATGGAAAGGAAGCCACTCTCAACTACTGGGCTCCTTTCATTACTGTTGTCACAGTGTGGGAGAAAATGTATTAAACATTAAACATTAAGGCATGCTGGGATACTTGACCACTTTACTAATTGAACAAAGGACACTAAACTAGTTAAAACTAAAAGAACTGCTGACTGCCATAATAAAGTCAAGCTGACCTTTTGGCTTAGGACATCTGGTGATAAAATGTGAACATGTTAATCTGTTTCTTGAGAACAATGGAACCTATGAAACCATATGTTGAAATGTAATGTAAGCTAATCACATGAAGTTGTTTACCTTGCTGTATAACTATGAGCGCTGTACAATAGTAATTTAGAGTGCTGGTGAGCAGTAGGGACTGCTGCAGACTCTCCGTGATATCATGTAATAAATTCCTAAAGTGAACCTCGAAGTCTCCGTCTGATAGTTAATTTCCTCAACACACAGAATCCTCTGTTGCGATCACTGGGACAGAATTTCCTGGATCACACTGGCGCAGAAATTACACCAAAATTTACACTGGTTTCAGCACCATTCTTCTCGAGGAAAACTAACGGCCCAACTTTCCTGTAAAGCTTATTTGCCTATGCCGGAACATAAACAAGAGTGTAAAACAGGCACCTCACTCTCATAGCATTTTGCCTTTGCTGCTCCTCTTCATCTCTGTTATTATGCAGAACAGGGGTATGTCCATGGGAAGGCCATTCCAGCTGCTCAGTACTTCTGAATACATGGTGGAGGTGGGGGGTTCTGAGAACTGAGACTGGCGGTACTTTGGTTAAGTAATGTGGATCTCAGTAAGAAAGATTCGCCCCCACCCCCCAAAAAAGATGAAGAAAATTGCTATCAAACTACAGGAATCCCAGTTAAGTCAGGATATGCTTCGCCTACATTTTGGGGCGTAAACCTACTCAGCTCATTAATTGCGTAAATCCAGGAAACTTGCATGGACTGGTCTTTTGCATGGGGGTGGAGCTATATAAACATGCAGAAGAAGGTTTTAATGGATGTATCTCGGAAGCGGCGGAAAGGTTGGAGGAATTTCACGTGTAGCAATGTTTCGGCATAAAACTGGCATATTCCGGTTGCATGTGATCTCCACAGAAAAACGGTGTAATTACATTTCTTTGCTGAAACTATTAATGAGGTACCTGTACTAAAATAGCCAATTTTTTCCTAGATTTACACTGGTCATTCCCAAAGGAGCGATGCATTTTACAAAACAGAGTTCTGAAAAAAATGCCATTTTTGGCATCCTCTCTAGAAACATAGGGGGCAATTTTACCAGTACTGGGGAGGCGGGACTGCCGGAGAAATGGCAGAATGGGGGGCGGGCTTCCCAGGAGGTGGGTACCCGACCCACGCCAGGTCCCGTCTCCTCGAGGCGGGATGGGGATTAGTGCCAATTAACTGCCTGTTAACAGGTAAACAGGCAATTTTTTTGAGAATCTTTATTTTCGGCCCTGAAGTGTGGGCTTCCCGACAGCTCCGAACCTCGTCTCCAGTCCAGATCCAAGGTCGTCCCATCCTCTGTTGTCGAATTACAGTATGAGGACGATGCTTGCTTCTGCGTACATTCCGAGGTCGAACTCCAAACCATCGTCAACACATTCACCGAAGCGTACGATAACATGGGCCTTACATTAAACATCCATAAGACAAAGGTTCTCTACCAACCTGCCCCCACCACACAGTGCTGCCCCTCGATTATCAAAATCCATGATGAGGCCTTGGACAACATGGACCACTTTTCATACCTCAGGAGCCTACTGTCAACAAGGGAAGACGTCGATGATGAAGTCCAACACCGCCTTCAGTGTGCCAGTGCAGCCTTCGGTCGCCTGAGGAAGAGAGTGTTTGAAGACCAGGACTTCAAACCCAGCACCAAGCTCATGGTCTATAGAGCAGTAGTGATACCCGCCCTCCTGTATGCTTCAGAGATACAGCAGGCACCTCAAAGCACTGGAGAGGTCTCACCAACGCTGCCTCCGCAAGATCCTGCAAATCCATTGGCAGGATAAGCGCACCAACGTCAGTGTTCTCACTCAGGCCAACACCCCCAGCATCGAAGCTTTGACCACGCTCGATCAGCTCCGATGGATGGGCCACATCGTTCGCATACCCGATACGAGACTCCCAAAGCAAGCCTTCTAAATTGGAGCTCCGACACGGCAAGAGAGCCCCAGGTGGGCAGAGGAAACACTTCAAGGACATCCTCAAAGCTTCCTTGAAAAAATGCAACATCCCCACCGACACCTGGGAATCCCTGGCCTAAGACCGCACAAAGTGGAGGAGAAGCATCTGGAAAGCGGAAGCCAAGCGCAAACAGCAGAAGGGGCGCACGTCAACCCAAGCACCCCACCTACCTGCCCCTTCAACCACCGTCTGCCCCACCTGTGACAGAGACAGTAGGTCCTGCATTGGACTCATCAGCCACCCGAGAACTCATTTTTAGTGCGGAAGCAAATCATCTTCGGTTCAGGCAGTTTTTTGGAGAATCCCTATTTTCAGCCCTGAAGTGTGGGCTTCCCGACGGCTCCGAACCTCACCAGGTGGGGCAGGCCGTCAGTCTGTGGGGGTTGGAGGGGCCGGTGTGCAGGTGAGTGATGAGTGCAAGTGTGGAGAGGTAAGTGTGTGAGGTGAGTGTAAAGTGTTTTAATAAGTTTTACTTACCATTACTTCTTCCTGCAGGCTTCCTCTCTTCGGACCTCGGGAGTCCCTCAGCTCACCGGCACAGAAAGCAAAATGGCCGCTGAACTGTCAAAAGCTGCAGCCTTCTGCTTTCCGCTCAGGAGAGATCTCTAACTGAGCCTGAGTGGAAGGGCTCAACTTAGAGAACAGATTGTCCATGTTTGACAGCTTCACAGAGCTCTCAAACACTGACATTTCATCTGTCAACCGGCTTTCCCTTAATTGGCCTGCTAAGCCCACTGGGCAGGCTTAACAAGGTCAATCAAGGGAAAATAGCGTGGGTTGGCCACAAGTTGATGGAGGCAGGATTAAAACCAGACAAGTGGGAGTCCCGCCTCCAAAAGCTCCCCATTGATAAAAATCCAGCCCATGAATTCTAACACCAGCAATTCAGCTCAGACAATGGAAATCACTATAAATACAAGTGCTGGTTTCACAATCGCAGCAATTATAATTGGTGTGACCTTTTGTCAGCTGTGGCTCAGTGCATAGCACTCTCGCCTCTGAGTCAGGAAGTTGTGGCTTCAAGTGCTACTCCAGCGTCTTAAGCACAAAATCCAGGCTGACACTTCAGTGCAGTACTGATGGAGTGCTGCACTGTCAGAGGTGCTGTCTTTTGGATGAGACATTAAAGCGAGGTCCCGTCTGCACTCTCAAGTGGACGTAAAAGATCTCACGGCATTATTTAAAGAGCTGGGGAGTTCTCTTCGGTGTCCTGGCGAACATTTATCCTTCAACCAACATGACTAAAACAGATTGGCCTGCATTTTGTGGTAGGAATAATGGTGAGGCTATCAGCGCTCATTGGCATTATGGAGTAAATTGGACAGCATCTACCAGTGTCCACACATGCGCAGTTAAATGAGGAAATCCAGAAGTTGCTGTCCAATTTACCCTGCTCCTCCGCACACTTCGCTACACCAGTACCTCGCTGATAGATTCAGCATTTAAATATATTAAAGGCATGTAGTTGCTGTACTTACCCATGAGTTACCCACTAAATGCGCCAGAAAAAGTTAGGCTGATGCATTCAGGTGTAAATAAATTTTTAATGGCGTGATAAATCTTGAATACTTAATTGCTGCCAAACAACCTCTCTGACCCTGAAAATTTAAATTAAATCAAATGTGAAGTCTCATTCCTTCACAATTTAATTATTGTTGGAGATATAAAAGAAATTAAAAATTAAAATAAAACATTTTCTTGCTGTTTTCTTTCTTTCTCTTTTATCTCTATCTCTTAATCCCATCTTAATTTATCTTTATTTTGTTTCTGTACATGATTTTACAATTAATTAAATATTCTAATTTATACTTCCTGCTTTAGACTCTGCGTGCCTCAGTGAGGATTATTCAATCTGATTGGTTGAAAAGACACACAGTTGTTTCACCTGCTCACACACACCACAGATCCCCTGTAGAGGGCGCCGTGCTGAACAGGCTCTTCAGAAACCATAAGTTGCCGCTTGAAAGCCCACAAAAAGTTTGTGGGCAGCTGTAAGCGTAATGAACAGCATGAACACTTCTAATTGCAAAAGCTGGGCCAATGTTTGGGCATTCATAAACGTGCAAGGACAAGTCTAACTAATGGCACATATTAAATAACAACAGAAAATGCTGGAAACACTCAGCAGGCCAGGCAGCATCCGGGGAGAGAGAAACAGAGTTAACGGCCCAGTAATTCCGGTCCCAACGCGTGAGTACGGACGGGGTACTCATGCGTGGGCCCGTTGGAAGTGCCGGATTTCAGCATGCACAGCGCATGCGCGGGAAACCGGCATTTCCTCCAAGGGGTTCAGAGGTCCAACGCATGCGCGCAGGACTCTGTGCGCACGCGTTGAACTTCCTTCTTTTTGACAGGTTTGCCCGTGTGTAAGGGCCTCAACTTTTTAGAAATGTAAAAAGGAGACGTAAGGACTTGATTCTTTAAGGTAAGTGGTCTATTATTTAAAATTATAACATTTTTTCCACAGCTTTATTGTTTTTAAGGACTTTACAGTAAGGTAAGTGTATTTTTAGACCTGATTTCTTAAAAAATTATTTTTTTCAAAATTTTGATTAATTGTTTAAAATAGTTTTTTAAAGTTATTTATAGTTCCTTTAATTAGTGGGATGTTTTTTAAAATTTTATTTAAAGTTTAAGTAGTGTTTTGGGCGCCCGTGGTTTTCATGAGTTTGACAGTTCTTACTATCAAACTCATGAATGAAGCTTTCCCTCCCCTGATTGGCTGCCCAGTGCTCACCTGATCCCAGCCGGCACATCGAACTAACTACGCCGCTGGATCAGGCAAGCACAGCGCGCCGACAGCTGAACCGGGCCAGTGACAGGAATTCCAAGCAGGCCCAGGCTTCAGCTGTCGGCGCACCGGGTAAGTGCACATCGGGGGCTTGCACACGCGTCAAGCCCCCGAACCTAATTTCTGGGCCATCGTTTCAGGTCTGGGACCCTTCATCAGAACTGGAAAAAGCTGGAGATGTAACAGATTTTAAGCAGGTGCAGGGGCAGGGAGAGGGAGGGGTGGGAGGGGAGGAACATTCTGTGCTAAGGTTGGAGGCAGGAAAGATAAAATGTTGCAAATGGGGATGGCAAAATTATAGAGCCTGAAGAATGGGGGCAGGGGTTATAGTCTGAAGTTGTTAAACTCAATGTTGAGTCCAGAAGGCTGTAAACTGCCTAATCGAAAGATGAGATGCTGTTCCTTGAGCTTACGTTGAACTTCATTGGAGCAATGCAAGAGGCCGAGGACAGAGAGATCAGAATGGGAGTGAAGCAGAGAATTAAAGTGACGGGCGACCGGAAGCTCAGGGTCACCCTTACAGACTGAACGGAGGCGTTCCACAAAGCGGTTGCCCAATCTGAGTTTGTTCTCCTCAATGTAGAGGAGACCGCATCGTGAGCAGATATTATTAGATGCCCTGTCATCACAAATTAAGGCCCATTGCATTTGTTTATTATCATAATGACTTGATGAATTACTGTGGGTATCTAATCTTAGAAAAACAATCATAGCAGTTGTTTAATCAACATTTTCCAACATGAAGTTTCAATCTACAATTAAGTTAAACTTGTTGCTAATTATGTGTGCGGGGGCACTAACTGCAATATTGTAGCATTTTGCTAATATGAAAAAATAATAAAAATCACAGCAGTATTATAACCTGTATTTCAGCCACAAATTAAATCTAATGGGGTCGAGTTTCCACCAGGCGCAATTTGCCTAAAATCGGCCAAACCAGCACAAAAGATGAAGGAATTTCGAGCACAAGTTATGTCCAGCGTAAATCACGTTTACGCAAACTTTTAAGATGGTTTAAGCCTGCCCCGCCCAAAAAACTGGCCGCGCCCCCAGATTGAATTAATCACCATGGCGAGTTTCCGCTAATTGCGCCCGTTTGCAGGCCTTCGAGAAGGCTCAAATCAAATCAAATCAAATCAACTTTTATTGTCATGGTTAGTGCACAAGTGCAGTACAACGAAATGTAGGCTTGCGGCTCCCGAGAGTGTACAATTTGGATTAGGACACTTAAACATTTCAACATACATTTGTACATATATATTAGCATAAACATGACCATAATAAAGTGCATCGGCAGATTTGCAGGCTTTAGTGTTTATTTGTGGAGTTCAGTAGGATGACAGCCCTGGGAAAGAAGCTGTTCCTAAATCTGGTCGTACGGGTGCGAATGCATCTGTAGCGTCTTCCAGATGGTAGGAGGGCGAACAGACTGTGGCTGGGGTGGGTAGGGTCTTTGATGATGGACCGTGCCCTCCGTAGGCAGCGTTTCTGATATATATGTTCTATGGTCGGTAGCCGGGTGCCGGTAATGCGTTGGGCAGTTTTGACTATCCGCTGCAGGGCGGGTAGTCAAAATGTTTTTTAGTCACAAGGACACTAACAGGCAGATTTAAAAGCTTTTAAGTATTAAAAAATATTGTATTTACTAAGAAACTGACTAGTGTACAACAATGAAACAAAAAAAACTATACAGAACCATTTATTAAAGTTATTTGAAATCAGGTTACTCACATGTGGTGGATTAGACACTCTTATTAAAAATGATTATTTTTGTGATAAACCCATTTTCAGCTGTATTAATAAAACTGCACCAGGCTACCACTCTTAAATATATCAAGGAATATTTTCAATGCAAGAAAAAACAAATAAACAATTACGTTCTAAAACGCTGCCCAATTGTGCTGGTTCATGGAAGATTTTACGTTTGGTGATATGCAAATGAGTTTGATCAGAAACTTGAGCAAAAAATTCAATTTGGAAATCTAGTGCAATTTTGAGCGCAATTGGTGCCCGGATTGCCAACTGCGCCCAAATCGCAAACACTACACCAATGATCTTATTAGTATGAACATAAACCTGAACGTTCCTAGCAACATTCCCAGGCAATGGCAGCATAGTGGTTATGTTACTGGACTAATAATCCGTGTAGACCTGGACTAATGATCCAGAGTTATGAGTTCAAATCCCGCCACGGCAGCTGGGGAATTTAAATTCTGTTAATTAAATAAGTCTGGAATAAAAAGTTAGCATCAGTAATGGTAACCATGAAACTATCAGATTGTCAAAAAAAAACATCTGGCTCACTAATGCCCTTTAGGGAAGGAAATCTGGTGTCCTTAGCTGGTCTGGCCTATATGTGATTTCTGACCCACAGCAATGTGGTTGACTCTTAACTGCTCTCTGAAATGGCCTAACAAGCCACTCAGTTGAAACAAACTGCTACGAAACACAATAATAAGAATGAAACCAGATGCATCGACCTCGGCACTGGCTACGGACACAGCAACAGCACACCCAGCCCAGTTGACCCTCCTCACCAACATCTGGGGACCTGTGCCAAAATTGGGAGAGCTGTCCCACAGACTAGTAAAGCAACAGCCTGACATAGTCATACTCACAGAATAATACCTTTCAGTCAAGGTATTGACTTGGATAGAGAACTGGTTGGCAGACAGAAAGTAAAGAGTTAGAATAAACGGGTCTTTTTCCAAGTGGCAGGCAGTGACCAGTGGGGTACCGCAGGGATCGGTCCTTGGACCCCAGCTATTCACAATATATATTAATGATCTAGACAAGGGAACTAGAAGTAATATCTCCAAGTTTGCAGATGACACAAAGCTGGGTGGGCGTGTGTGCTGTGAGGAGGATGCCGAGAAACTCCAGGATGATTTGGACAGGTTGGGTGATTGAGCAGAAGCATGGCAGATGCAATAAAACATGGATAAATGCGAGGTTATCCACTTTGGTGTCAAAAACAGGAAGGCAGATTATTATCTGAATGGCAATAGATTGGGAGAAGGGGAAGTGCAATGAGACCTGGGTGTCCTTGTGCACCAGTTGCTGAAGGTAAGCATGCAGGTACAGCAGGTGGTTAAGAAGGCAAATGGTATGTTGGCCTTCGTAGCGAGAGAGTTTGAGTACAGGAACAAGGATGTCTTGCTGCAGTTGTACAGGGCCTTGGTGAGACCATATCTTGAGTATTGTGTGCAGTTTTGGCCGCCTTATCTGAGGAAAGATGTTCTTGCCATGGAAGGAGTTCAGCGAAGATTCACCAGGCTGATACCTGGGATGGCAGGAATGACGTATGAGGAGAGATTGGGTCGATTGGGCTTCTTCTCGCTGGAGTTTAGAAGAATGAGGTGGGATCTCATTGAAACTTATAAAATTCTGACAGGACTGGACAGACTAGATGCAGGAAGGATGTTCCCGATGGTCGGGGAGTCCAGAACCAGGGGTCACAGTCTAAGGATAAGGGGTAAGCCATTTAGGACAGAAATGAGGAGGAATTTCTTCACCCAGAGAGTGGTGAACCTGTGGAATTCTCTACCACAGAAGGCAGTAGAGGCCAATTCATTAAATATATTCAAGAAGGAGATGGATATATTTCTTAAGGCTAAAGGGATCAAAGGGTATGGGGAGAAAGCAGGGACAGGGTACTGAATTTGGATGATCAGCCATGATCGCATTGAATGGCGGAGCAGGCTCGAGGGGCCGAATGGCCTGCTCCTGCTCCTATCTTCTATGTTTCTATGTCCTCCTCCATCAGCATCCCTGGATATGTCCCACCGGCATCGTGTTGTGTGGCACTACCACAATGTTAAATGGGATAGATTCAGAACAGATCTCGCAGCTTAAAACTGGGCATCCATGAGGCGCAGCGGGGCAGCAGCAGAATTGTATTCCACCACAATCTGTAATCTCATGGCCCGGCATATCCCTCACTCTACCATTACCATCAATCCAGGGGACAAACCCTGATTCAATAAGGAGTGTAGAAGAGCATGCCAGGAGCAGCAACAGGCGTAAAAATGAGTTGCCAACCTGGGGAAGCTGCAACACAGGACTACGTGCATGCTAAAAAGCGGAAGCAGCATGCTATATACAGGACTAAGTGATTCCACAATCAATGGATCAGATCAAAGCCCTGCCACATCCAGTCGTGAATGATGGTGGACTATTAAACAACTAACGGGAGGAGGAGGCTCCATGAATATCCCCATCCTCAATGATGGTGGAGCCCAGCACGTGAGTGCAAAAGACAAGGCTGAAGCGTTTGCAACCATCTTCAGCCAGAAGTGCCGAGTGGGTGATCCATATCGTCATACTCCTGAGGTCCCCACCATCACAGAAGCTAGTCTTCAGCCAATTCGATTCAGTCCATGTGATATCAAGAAACGGCTGAGCGCACTGGATACAGCAAATGCTATGGGCCCCGACAACATCTCGGCTATCGTGCTGAAGACTTAGGCTCCAGAACTAGCCGCGCCTCTAGCCAAACTGTTCCAGTACAGCTACAACACTGGCATCTATCCGATAATGTGGAAAACTGCCCAGGTATGTCCTGTCCACAAAAAGCAGGACAAATCCAACACGGCCAATTACCGCCCCATCAGTCTACTCTCAATCATCAGCAAAGTGATGGAAGGTGACATCAACAGTGCTATCAAGCACCATTTACTCACCAATAACCTGCTCGCTGATGCCCAGTTTGGGTTCCACCAAGACCACTCGGCTCCCGACCTCATTACAGCCTTGGTCCAAACATGGACAAAGGAGCTGAATTCCAGAGGCGAGGGGAGGGTGACTGCCCTTGACATCAAGGCAGCATTTGACCGAGTCTGGCATCAAGGAGCCCTAGTAAAACTGAAGTCAATGGGAATCGGGGGGAAAACGCTCCACTGGCTGGAGTCATACCTAGTACAAAGCAAGATGGTTGTGGTGGTTGATGGTCAATCATCACAGCCCCAGGACATCGCTGCAGGAGTTCCTCAGGGCAGTGTCCTAGGCCCAACCATCTTCAGCTGCTTCATCAATGACCTACCCTCCAACATAAGGTCAGAAACGGGATGTTCACTAATGACTGCAGTGTTCAGCACCATTCACAACTCCTCAGATAATGAAGCAGTCCATGCCCGCATGCAACAAGACCTGGACGACATTCAGGATTGGGCTGTTAAGTGGCAGGTAACATTCGTGCCACATAAGTGCCAGGCAATGACTATCTCCAATGGGTGAGAGTCTAACCACCACCCCTTGGCATTACCATCACTGAATTCCCCACCATCAACATCCTGGGGGGGTCACCATTGACCAGAAACTTAATTGGACCAGCAACATAAATACTGTGACAACAAGAGCAGGTCAAAGGCTGGGTATTCTGCGGCGAGTGTCTCATCTCCTGACTCCCCAAAGCCTTTCCACCATCTATAAAGGCACAAGTAAGGAGTGTGATGGAATACTGTCCACTTGCCTGGATCAGTGCAGCTCCAACAACACTCAAGAAGCTCAAGGGCAATTAGGGATGGGCAATAAATGTTGGCCTTGCCAGTGACGCCCACATCCCATAAACAAATAAAAAACTGATAGGTCATTCCTCTAATATTACTTAATATTGGAAAAACCATTTAAATCAGAGTCATTTAATCAACAGTCTCTACCTGCCGTCAAGTTGAGATAAATCTCAAATTGAAACCTGCTGTTGTGTCAGAAGTTGCTAAATAAAATAAATATTTCACTACAATACAATATATATGAGGACTGTACAATCAGATTTAAACTTGACAGATACCCATTTTCTGTTGCTGAAATTGGATCTCCCCACACTAAGGAGAGAACACATTCGCTTAGCAGGTGCTGTAACAGTTGGCAACTAGATAATTTAGATCATGGGAGAATGGCACCCAAGCACATTTTTGTTTGTCTATAGCTCTGATTTTAACCTGAGGCAGGATCAGGCGTGAGGCAAAGGTTATTTTAACTCCCAGGTCTCATTTGACTACGTCTGCATTGTCTCCCGCCTGAAGCAGAGGTGGGGGGGGGGAAATAACATCATAGCCGGTGGGCGGAGCAGGAAATTGGGCGAGATGCCTACCCCACTGGAGACCTGAGAGAATGGTCCCCGGCATAAGGTTAGTACTGTGTAAAGTTTCCAAAGATTTGCCAGTAGTGGGAGGGACAGGGAAGCCGGGTCTGGGAAGGCCCAATGATTTCTTATGGGTCCCAGAGGAACACCTGTGCTCCTCCTGGCGCACAAAGAATCCTCAGAAAAACGTTCAAATTGAAACTTACCTCGACCTATACTGGCCACTCTGCTGCCGCCCACCAGGTGCCGGCCTCCCATGATGTCAAGTTCGAACTGCGACTTTTGCAGGTAAATTGGCGCCCACCTGTCTAAGGTAGACAGCCCTTCCGTGTGAGTTAAGTTGTTGGGTGGGGGTGGGAATGTGTCGGGAAAGCAACACGACCACCCACCCCCCCCGCCCCCCGCCACCTTGTCCATTGGGCAAGCTGGGTTAAAGTCGACCTTTACGATTCAGCCCCTGGGGTAAAGGGAAAAGTTTTAACAACATAAACTGGAGGAAATATTGAACAGACAGCACTTTCCTGTGTCCTGAACTACTGATGCACTAAGTGTGAAAGTAACTAAAGATCAAAATGTCTTTTTACATTTTTTCCTTCTTACTCACCTGTTGCAGGTAAAACTCGGCGACTCACTCAGCTGTAACCGGTTTAATAAGATGAGATACATGAGGTTATCTACTGATCTCGCCCACCGATTTTTAAAGCTTCGTCCACTGGCCCGCTCTGGAAAGGCCCTGCTCAGATTGGCCCAGCTCAGGAATGGCCCCACTCCAAAAGGCTCCTCTCCGAAATGCCTCGCTCAGATTGGCACCACTCTGACTGGCCCACACTCCGATTTGCCCGGCTCAGATCGGCCCCGCTCGGACTGTGCAGTTTGTGTAACACAGGCCCGTGGAACCATAGCTCCAAAGGAGAAGGAGGGAGACGCTGCCCTCATCACCATGGCAACCGGCTGAGCACGGCTCCTCTACCGCTTCTGCCTGCAGCACGTGGATCTTCCCAGAGAGCGACACAATCAACCCCTCACCCACTCCTTTATCATGTGGCAACTCTTTTGTTACTTTCCAATTAGGATCAGCTCTGAGGTCGCAAGACTCGCAAACGACTCACTAGACTGATACCTGGGATGGCAGGAATGACGTATGAGGAGAGATTGGGTCGATTCGGCTTATATTCGCTAGAGTTTAGAAGAATGAGAGGGGATCTCATTGAAACTTATAAAATTCTAACAGGACTAGACAGACTAGATGCAGGGAGGATGTTCCCGATGGCGGGGAGTCCAGAACCAGGGGTCACAGTCTAAGGATAAGGGGTAAGCCACTTAGGACTGAGATGAGGAGGAATTTCTTCACCCAGAGAGTGGTGATCCTGTGGAATTCTCTACCACACAAGGCAGTTGAGGCCAATTCATTAAATATATTTAAGAAGGAGTTAGATATATTTCTTAAGGCTAAAGGGATCAAGGGATATGGGGAGAAAGCAGGGACAGGGTACTGAATTTGGATGATCAGCCATGATCTCATTAAATGGTGGCACAGGCTCGAGGGGCCGAATGGCCTACTCCTGCTCCTATCTTCTATGTTTCTTTCGGGCCATTGTGTATTGGGCCCCTCCCCCGCTCCAGCTGTCCGTCAGTCCATTTCTCTGCGCGGCATTTAATTTGAAGTGCCCGCGAGCTCTGGGACGCGTGCCTTAGAGGGGAGGGAACAGTGCTCCTGACTCCCCAGTGCCTTTCCACCATCTACAAGGCACAAGTAAGGAGTGTGATGGAATACTCTCCACTGGATGAGTGCAGCTCCAACAACAATCAGGAGGCTCGACACCATCTAGGACAAAGCAGCCTGCTTAATTGACATCCAATCCACCACCTTAAACATTCACTCCCTCCACCACCAGCACAACGTTGCTGCAATCTGTACCATCTACAAGATGCGCTGCAGCAACTCACCAAGGCTTCTTCGGCAGCACCTCCCAAACCTGCAGCCTCTACCACCTAGAAGGACAAGGGCAGCAGGTGCATGGGAACACCACCACCTCCAAGTTCCCCTCCAAGTCACACACCATCCTGACTTGGAAATATATCGCCGTTCCTTCATCATCACTGGGTCAAAATCCTGTGGGAGTACCTTCATCACACGGACTGCAGCGGTTCAAGAAGGCGGCTCACCACCACCTTCTCAAGGGAAATTAGTGATGGGCAATAAATGCTGGCCTTGCCAGCAACACCCACATCCCGTGAACGAATATAAAAAAAAATACCGTCCTGCCAAAATAGGCAAAGCAGCTGTCGCAGAAATATCAAGATTGTCCTTTTCAGGTTTAATTTTGTTTGAAGATGTCATTCACCTTGTTATTTAAATGTGGAGCTTGTACAGAAGGAGAAGCTCAGTTGCCTCTTTTTAATTGATCCATAAAGGTGACATTGGGTTGTCCCAGTATCATCAACAAATAAACAAATTTGCACATGTCCCTTTGTTTTCAGGAGGGACAACTAATAACGAAATTGAAACATAGGCCGAAATTTTAATCTGGAGGCAGGTCAGGAGCAGGGGATGGGCAAGAAAGCGGTCGGGGAACCCGGGAGAATGGGTGTCCCGCAGGCCCTGCCGAATATAATGGGAGGGGCCGGAGGACGATTGGAACTGAGGAACATTGGTGGGGGGGGCGGCGGAGGTCGGGAGCCGGAGGAGCATCGGGGGGGAGGCCGGGAAGGTGATTGGGGGCCTCGGGTGAGGTCGGGTGGATCGTGGGGGGATCAAAGGCCTCGGGGTGGAGGGGGCTGTCCGATCGCGGGGGGTGAGTGAGGCAGGGACACTAGATCCAGCAGGTAAGTGGAAAGGCACTCACTTTCTAGATCCAGCTGTCCTCACCTTCCTTTAGCTGGCGAGTTCCCAAGTCCAGCCAGAATTAAATTTGTAATGGTGGATCACCATGAGGCATGCCAGCCTCATTATAATAATTAACTGGCGTAAGGCCTGCTTTTAACAGCATCAGAGTTTAAATGAACATAAAAATAAACTTTTTTCAATCATTTAAGCATTAATAAACCTCTACACTAAAGTAAGGTTATTTCTTTTATTTACTTAATGTGTAGATGTATTTTTTTGGGTATTCCCATTTGGAATTCCTATAAGCATGAATGGGGATTCCCTTCATTCATTGGTTGGGTCGGCCCGCGTGATCCCAGGGGCGCTTGTGAAACGCCTGCGCCCCTGGGATACGTGGGCCTTTACCCACGGGTACCCGGAGAGGCCCAGGACTGCGAATCTCCATACCTCCCAGACCACCAGGTGTTCGGGCATTCTATTTGCAGATCGTAGGCATTTCCCTGTGGGAAGCCTCTGACCGCAAATTCAGAGCCATTATCTGGTCATTATCTCATTACTGTTTGTGGGACTTTGCTGAGCCATGTTTTCAACATTACACCAGTGACTATACGTCAAATTACTTCATAGGCTGTAAAGCACTTTGGGACATCCTGAGGATGTGAAATGCACTATAAAATGCAAGTTCTTTCTTTTTTCTTTCTATTGACTTAAATCATAGAGTCATGCGGCACAGAAGGAGGCCATTCAGCCCATCAAATCTGTGCTGGCTCTCTGTAGAGCAATCCAGTCAGTCCCACTCTCCCCGCTCTATCCCCGTAACCCTGCAAGTTTATTTTCCTCAAGTGTCTATCCAGCCTCCTCTTGAAAACATTGAGTGTCTCCGCTTCCACCACTCGCCACGTCGGCAGTGAATTCCAGGTCCTCACCACTCGCTGTGTAAGAAAGTTTTTTCTTACATCCCCCTGTATCTCTTGCCCAAAACCTTAAATCTGTGTCCCGTAGTCCTTGTACCATCAACTAGTGGGAACAGCCTTTCCCCATCTAGCCTATCCAAACCCGTCATAATCCTGTACATCTCTATCAAATCACCCCTCAACCCCCTTTGCTCTAATGAAAACAAATCCAGCTTCTCCAACCTGTCCTTGTAGCTAAGATCCCCCATCCCCGGAACTATTCTGGTAAATCTCCTCTGCACCCTCTCAAGGGCCTTCACATCCTTCCTAAAGTGTGGTGACCAGAACTGGATGCAATATTCCAGTTGTGGCCTAACCAGCGCTTTATAAAGGTTCAGTATAACTTCTCTATTTTTGTACTCAATACCTCTATTTATGAAGCCCAGGATCCCATATGCTTTGCTAACCACTCTCTCAATATGCCCTGCCATCTTCAGGGACCTATGCACATTAACTCCCAGGTCCCTCTGTCCCTGCACACTCTTTAAAACTGTGCCATTAAGTGTATATTTACTCTCCCTGTTACTTTTTGCCAAAATGCATCACCTCACACTTCTCTGTATTAAATTCAATCTGCCACTTGTCTGCCCATTCTGCTAGCCTTTCTATGTCCTGCTGCAGTCGATTGGTATCATCATCACTTTTTGGCACACCCTCAAGTTCAGTGTCATCGGCAAAGTTAGAAATTCTACTCTGTATTCCAATATCCAGATCATTTATATATATCAAAAAAAGCAGTGGCCCCAGCACTGACCCTTGGGGAACACCACTGTCTACCATCCTCCAGTCTGAATAACAGCCATTTACCACAACTCGCTATTTTCTGTCCTTAAGCCAATTCCTTTTCCAAGCTGCCACTGACCCACCTATTCCATGAGCCTCAATTTTGTTAACCAGCCTTCTATGTGGTACTTTGTCAAACGCCTTCCGAAAATCCATGTAGACAACATCCATTGCATTCCCTTCATGAATCCTCTCTTACTTCATCAAAAAATTTAATTAGATTGGTCAAACACGACCTGCCTTTTACAAATCTGTGTTGGCTCTCCTTAATTAGCTTAAACCTCTCCAAGTGCCCATTAATTTTTTCCTTGATTATTGTTTCTAAAACTTTACCCACCACTGATGTTAAACTGACCGGCCTGTAGTTACTAGGATTGTCCTTACACCCTTTCTTGAACAATGGGGTCACATTTGCCACTTTCCAATCCTCAGGCACCTCCCCCGCATCTAGGGAAGTTTGGAAAATTATGGCTATCTCCTCCCCCAATCCCCTTAGCAACCTGGGATGCAAGCCATCTGAACCAGGCAACTTGTCCACTCTAAGCATAACCAGCCTTTCTAGTACATCCTGTCTATCAATTTTCACCCCTTCCATTGCTTCTACCTTTTCCACTTTTACTTTCAGCATTCACCTCCTTAGTAAACACCGATACAAAGTACTCATTGAGTATTCTAGCCTTGCCCTGCGCCTCTAAGCATATATCACCTTCTTTGTCCCTAACAGGTCCCACCCTGCCTCTTACTACCCACTTACTGTTTAAATCAGTAAACATAAGACACAAGCTGTAACTCAGAGTAGAAAGTGCTACCCTCTGCATTATAGTGTTGAAATGTTGAAATTGACTGCTTGAGATGTTTTTAGATTGGAAGTGTCCAGATGTCATACTGGGAGTCAAGGAGTTGTGGCAGTCAGAACACACACTGAGTAAGTGTCACCATACAGACAATTTGGCTGTGAAATTACTCTGTGTGAATATTAGTGTGACAAGCTTAACATGCTTGCCTGCTGTTTTAAGGGTGAGGGTGTTAAATTGTTTATTTTAAATGGGTTAATCCATCCACTGAAATAGCTGAAAAAAGAAGTTCATTCAAGCATCTGCATGGTAATAATCACACAGTGCAGTTTCCATATGTTAACCTCATTTTTATAATAAACTATTTGTGAAAGTAAAGATGCACCCATCCAATGTCTTTTGTAGCCACTTTTGGCAGCAAAGATTAATTGTCAACTTTGTTCAGCAATGGCTTTGAGTCATAAGGTTTTGGGTTTAGCCCCATCAGGAACTTAAACATATTGGACCCGTAACTTGCGGTCAGCGACGAAGCAAAGGCGTTGGCTGCTGGCCCCGAACTAAGCTTCCCACAAAGATCTCGTGATCTCTGTGGCGAGTAGTTCAGCTTTTCCGATGTGCAGTTAAGATCAGGGTAAGTAAATGGGGAATCCCTAATGCGAGCTGCTGTGACGTCAACAAACTGTCTAAGCAGCCAATCCAAATGCAGAATTCTCACAGACTGAGAACTAGAAAGTGATTAAGCTCCTCTGATTCTAACTTTTTAAAAAAAGCAATAGAGATCAAAACAAAGATTGAGGCTCTCACATGGGGAAAAGATAAACCTGAAATAAAGATGAACAAACATTTTTTTAAATACTTTTTTTAAAGCTTCCTAAAAAAATTTAATTTTTATTAAAATGGATAAATTTGACACTCCACAAAATTTAAATTAGTTTTTCAGGGCCGTAACATTTGTTTAGCAGTCAATACGCTGTTAAAACACCAGTTACACCTAATCCAAAAGGCTCTAATGCTTAATGAGGTATTTAACAGCGGTATTACCGCAGAAACGCCGAAGTTTTCATCAGTTCCCTGATTACACTGATTGCCGATTCAAGCTGGGGGTGGGGTGGGGTGGCGGGGGTGGTGGGAATGGCACAGCGCAGTCAGTGTTGGAGCAGTGAATGCCTGACCGCACCTTCAGGATTTCCGCGTTTGGATACGCGTGTGCTACATCCTGAATTGTGGTCAGTTTCAAACAGAGAATAACAGTGAACTCAAATTCCAGGGTCTTATCTAGGCTGACATATCCGTGCAGTACTGCACTGTCAGAGGTGTCAAACTTCGGATGAGACGTTAACTTTGGGCGCCATCTGCCTGTTCAGGTGGATGTAAATGATCCATTGGCACTATTAAAGAAGCGCAGGGGAGTTCTCCCAGTAATAACAACAGAAAATGCTGGAAATGCTCAGCAGGCCAGGCAGCATCCATGGAGAGAGAAACAGAGTTAACGTTAAAGCTGGAAAAGTAACAGATATTAAGCAGGTGCAGAGATGGGGGGAGGGGAGGAAGGAATTGAAAGGACATACTGTGAAAATGTTGCAAATGGGAATGGCAAAATCATACTGCATGAAAAATGATGGCAGGGATTATTATCTGAAATTGTTGAACTCGATATTGAGTCCGGAAGGCTGTAAAGTGCCTAATCGAAAGATGAGGTGCTGTTCCTCGAGCTTACGTTGAGCTTCATTGGAACAATGTAATAGGCCGAGGACAGAGAGATCAGAGCGGGAGTGAAGCGGAGAATTAAAGTGAGAGGCGACCGGAAGCTCAGGGTCACCCTTACGGACTGAACGGAGGTGTTCTGCAAAGCGGTTGCCCAATCTGCATTTACTCTCCCCAATGTAGAGGAGACCACATCGTGAGCAGCGAATACAGTATATTAAATTGCAAGAAGTACAAGTAAATCACTGTTTCACCTGGAAGGGGTGTTTGGGGCCCTGGACGGTGGGAAGGGAGGAGGTAAAAGGGCATGTGTTGCATCTCCTGTGCTTGCACGGGAAGGTGCCAGGTGAAGGAGAAGGGCTGTTGGGGGTGATTGAGGAGTCGACCAGGGTGTCGCGGAGGGAGCGGTCCCTTTGGAATGCTGAAAGGGGAGGTGAGGGGAAGATGTGTTTGGTGGTGGGATCACGTTGGAGGTAGAGGAAATGGCGGAGGATGATCCGTTGAATGTGGAGGCTGGTGGGGTGAAAGGTGAGGACAAGGGGAACCCTATCGTGGTTCTGGGAGGGAGGGGAAGGGGTGAGAGCAGAAGTGTGGGAAATAGAATGGACACGGTCAAGGGCCGTGTCAACCACAGTAGAGGGGAATCCTCGGTTGAGGAAAAAGGAAGACATGTCGGAAGCACTGGTATGGAAGGTGGCATCGTCAGAACAGATGCGGCGGAGATGGAGAAACTGGGAGAATGGAATAGGGTCCTTACAAGAAGCGGGGTGGGAGGAAGTGTAGTCCAGGTAGCTGTGGGAGTCAGTGGGCTTGTAGAGAATGTTTATCGAAAGCCGATCACCAGAAATGGAGACGGAGAAGTCAAGGAAGGGAAGGGAAGAGTCGGAGATGGATCATGTGAAGGTGAGGGAAGGGTGGAAATTAGAAGTAGTGTGAATGAACTTATCTAGTTCAGGATGGGAGCAGGAAACGGCACCGATACTATCATCGATGTACCGGAAAAAGAGGTGCGGGAGGGGACCCGAGGAGGACTGGAACAAAGAATGTTCCACATATCCCATGAATAGGCAGGCATAGCTAGGGCCTATGCGAGTTCCCATAGCAACACCTTTAATTTGCAGGAAGTGAGTGGAGTCAAAGGAGAAGTTGTTCAATATGAGAACAAGCTCAGCCAGGCGGAGGAGGGTGGTGGTCGATGGGGACTAGTTGGGCCTCTGTTCAAGGAAGAAACAGAGCGTCCGAAGGCCGTCCTGGTGGGGGATGGAGGTGTAGAGGGATTGGACGTCCATAGTGAAAAGGAGGCGGTTGGGGCCAGGAAACTGGAAACTGTTAAAGTGACGGAGGGCGCCGGAAGAGTCGCGAAAGTAGGTGGGAAGAGACTGGACAAGGGGAGAAAAAATAGAGTCGAGATAGGAAGAGGTAAGTTCTGTGGGGCAAGAACAGGCTGAAACGATGGGTCTACCAGGCCAGTCCTGTTTGTGGATCTCAGGAAGGAGGTAGAAGCCGGCTGTGCGGGGTTGGGGCACTATGAGGTCGGCGGCCATGGAAGGAAGATCTCCAGAGGAGATGAGGTCAGTGACGCACTTAGAAACAATGGCTTGATGTTTGCTAGTGGGGTCATGGTCCAGGTGGAGGTAGGAGGAGGTGTTGGAGAGTTGGCGTTCAGCTTCCGCACGGTAGAGGTCGGTTCGCCAAACAACAACAGCACCACCCTTATCAGCAGGTTTAATGATAATGTTAAGGCTGGATCGGAGAGAACGGAGTGCTGCAAGTTCAGAGGGAGGTAGGTTGGAGTGAGAGACGGGAGCAGAAAAATGGAGACGGCCGATGTCACGTTGGCAGTTAGCAATGAAAAGATCTAGAGAGGGTAAGAGGCCAGAGGGAGGGGTCCAAGTAGAACGAGAATTTAGAAAGCGGGAGAAAGGATCAGCCGTGCAGGGGGAAGACTCCTGGCCCGAGAAGTGAGCACGGAGACGAAGGCGACAGAAGAAGAGCTCAGCATCGTGCCGAGCTCAAAATTCATTCAGATGGGGGCGTAAGGGGATGTAAGGGGATGAAGCTCAGGCCTTTGTTGAGGACTGATCGTTCGGGGTCAGAGATGGGAAGGTCAGAGGGGATAGTGAAAACACAGCTGGGGGTGAGATTGGAAGAAGGGATGGGATCAGAGGAAAGTAACAGGGAAGAAGGTTCTGGAGGGGCGTTGGTGTCCAAGAGTTGATGAAGCTTGCGATCCTTGACATCAGAAAGGAAGAAAAAAAGTTTTTTGCTGAAGCGTCGGATGAGTCGAAGGATGAAATGGAACTGTGGACCAGGACAGCTTTGAAATAGAGTGCGCCGATGCTGCTGAAGAGAGAGGCCGAGGTTGTTCATGTGGCGGTGCATGGCGTTGAGCGTGGATCTCAAGATGAGGCGAGAACAGTAGTTCGAGGAACGATGAATATCGAGGAGATATTTGTAATCCTTGGTGGGTCCGAAACATGAAGGGTGGAAGTTCAGTTGGAATCCATGTGGAATAACTCTGAAGCGGAGACAGTTACTGAGGAAAAAGATGTGGCTGTGAAACCTGTTGGATCCGTGGTTCAGTGGATATGCTGTTATTAATTAATCACACGGATGCTGTACATTAACAATAAACAGGTCTTTACTGGAGGAGGGTAGTCTCAAGACTGGGGGTACAGAGGCATGCGCAAACTTATATACAGGTGTGGTCACTGCCGGTACTACAGTATACAGGAGCTTTAAAAGTAGTTCTGACTTAAAGGCACATACACTACAATTCCTCCCCTTTTTGATTAGTAGTACCCCTAATATTCAAATAACAATTAACATTTCAACATGTACATTAAACAACAAAAGTCCATTTATAGATTCAGTCTTTGGGGCGGCTTCCTGACTCTTTCGGGATAGCGCCTTTCCGGAGGTTTTGTTCTTGGTGCAGAGGCGATTCTGACCCCTTTTCATCGGGTAGTTCATCGGGTTCCACTGCTACTGGGTCTGAGGTAGATGCAAGCGGTATGTCGGGTTCATCCCCAGGTACTCGAGACATTGGGTTGACGCGTTCCTGTGACGCTAAGATCTGATCGACGTAGTGTTTCACAATGTTCTCCCCGACATCCACTGTGTACATTAATGGCCTCTGCCTTGTACATATCGTTCCGGGTTGCCATTTCTCTGTTCGATAGTCACGGGCCAAGACTGGTTGCCCTACATTGAAGCTCCTTGTCGGCTTCTCATTGATGTGCTGGAATTGTTTGTCCTCAACATTTCTTCGCACATTTGGTCTGAGCAAGTCCAGACGAGATCTCAACCTTCGGTTAAAGAACATCATGGCCGGGGTCTGGTTGGTAACTGCATGTGTCGCGTTTCGGTAGGCTAATAAGAAATTGTCCATCTTATGCTGTCGTGGAATTTCATCGTCGCACATAGCCTTTATCGCCTTCTTAAAGGTTTGTACGAACCTCTCAGCCAATCCATTTGTGGCTGGATGATACGGGGCGGATGTGTAATGCCTTACCCATTCCTTCTCATAAATTTTTGAAACTCGTCGGACACAAACTGTAGTCCATTATCAGAGCAAATCTGCTCTGGCAAACCGTTTCTGGCAAATATGGTCCGTAGGACTGCAATCGTTTTCTCTGTAGTGGTTGAGGACATTTTTATCACCTCAGGCCACTTTGAATGAGCATCCACTGCTATTAAGAACATTGAGTCCATGAATGGACCAGCGAAATCAATATGCACCCGTTGCCATGAAGAGGAGGGCCACTCCCATGGTTGTAGAGGGGCATGTGGTGGTGCATGTTGGACCTTCTGGCATCCTAAGCAGCTCTTAGTTAGGTCTTCAATTTGTTGATCGATTCCCGGCCACCACACATAAGCCCTAGCAAGGCTTTTCATTTTCACTCCCCCCAGATGACCTTCAAGTAGCTCATTTAGCACTCTCTCCTTTAACTTGGGTGGAATCACCACTCTGGATCCACACATCACTGTCCCCTGGCATACTGACAGCTGTTCTCTTCTGGATGAGAATGCTGGCAACAGTGAGTCGCCATGAGTTGGCCATCCCCTCACCGTCAATTCATATACCCGAGACAGCGTCGGATCATTGCGGGTCTCCTTCTCTATATCCGCGTTCGTTACTGGCAATCGTTCAATTATTGACGAATAAAATATCTCGATAGGGTCCACTGCTGGTGCTTCCTCCACAGTAGGCAGTGGCAGGCACGATAGCCCATCAGCGTTCCCATGCTGTTTCGTGCCTTTATATGCTATTTCATATTGATTCGCCCCTAGAAACAGGGGCCATCTTTGTAACCGCTGTGCAGTCATCACTGGAACGCCCTTCTTAGGATTAAAGATGGAGACAAGTGGTTGGTGGTCAGTCAGCAAGGTGAACTTCTGCCCATGCAGATAGTGGTTGAATTTTTTTACTCCCCATACTAGGCTGAGGGCCTCCCTGTCAATCTGGGCATAGTTGCGCTCGGCTGAGGTTAGTGACCGAGACGCAAAGGCTACTGGCCTCTCCAACCCATCAGGGAATTTGTGCGACAGCACCACTCCAATACCATAGGGTGATGTATCACATGCCAAACGAATTGGTAGTGCTGGGTTGAAATGGGCCAACACCTCTTTTGAAGTGATCAATTCTTTATACTTCTGGAAAGCTCGTCTACGTTCGTCATTCCACTTCCATGGTACCCCTGTTTGCAGTAGGGTGTTCAGTGGGTGTAATACTGTAGACAAATTTGGTAAGAACTTGTGGTAGTAGTTTACCAGCCCGAGGAACGACCTCAGTTGTGACACATTTTCCGGTGCTGGAGCCTTGACTACTGCCTCAATCTTGTCACGGGACTTTTGTAACCCCTCTTCATCGATGACGTGGCCACAATACGAGATCTGTTTCTGGAAGAACTCGCACTTGTGGTGATTAGCTCGTAGCCCATACTCCTTTAATCTGGTGGGCACCTTCTCCAAGTTGGCGAGGTGATCACCGTCATTTCGCCCGTGACCAAGATGTCGTCCAAATAACACTGGGTCCCTGGAATCCCTTGCAGGACCTGATCCATCGCCCTTTGCCAGATAGCCAGAGCCGAGGCAACTCCAAACACCAGCCGGTTGTATTGATAGAGACTTTTATGAGTGTTGATCGTAAGGTATTGTTTCGAAACTTCTTCTACCTCCATTTGCAAGTATGCCTGGACTGGATCAATTTTGGTGAAGCGTTTAACTCCAGATAGTGAGGCGAAAATATCCTCAATTCGTGGAAGCGGATATTGTACTGTGTGAAGGACTGGGTTCACTGTCACCTTAAAATCCCCACAGATGCGGACCTTCTTTGGTTCCCCAGGTGTATTACTCAACGACCTCTTCATTACAGGAACGATGGGTGTAGCCCACTCGCTCCAGTCTACTTTGGACAGTACTCCTGAACGTTCGAACCCTTCCAGCTCTGCTTCAACAGCTGGTCTGATCGCATAAGGCACTGGTCTGGCCTTCAGAAACTTTGGGCTTGCATTTTCCTCTATTTTAATCGTTGCGGTTATTCCTTTTAGTGTTCCTAGTCCCTCCTGGAACACTTCTTTTGTGTCAGTTAGCATTTTTGACAGTCATCCAGGTGTGACGTCGTCATCCATTTTGGCCTCAACCTTCAGTGCCTGTATGGAATGCCAATCTAATTGTATCTTCCGGATCCATTCACGTCCTAGCAGTGGTGGTCCTCCATCTGGCAATACATATATATCCATTTTAGGTATTTCCTGGCCTTTATATGTCACTTTCACCCTTATTTTTCCTTTGGGGTAGACTTTTTGCCCCGTATACGTCTTCAAGACAATCTCTGTAGCTTTCAAGGGTATGTGTGAAAATAGCCGCTTGTAGTCTCTTTGATTTATGACTGTTAGCGCTGACCCTGTGTCCAATTCCATTTTCACTTGGACTCCATCTATCTTGAGTGTAACCCAGATAGTCTGGTGATCCTCCATTTCTGTTACCTTATGTAGTTTCAGACAACCCAGCTCCTTGATTCTGGAGTCTGTGTCACTTTCCTGTTCGTCTGAACCACTGTCCATCACCTGGTGTACCTTTTTGTACTTCTCCTGTGGAGATTTCTTACTGTTGGTTTTCTTCCCAGACCTGCAGACTCTTGCTATGTGTCCTGTTTTCCCACACTGTCTGCACACTTGGTCCTTGAACCAACAATCTTTCTGGTCATGTGTTGTTCTGCCGCAGCGAAAGCACTTCCCTGTTCCATAGGACATTTCATTGGTGCCATATTCTTGCGGTCTCCGTTGTATCTCTGCAGCGCCCCTTGCAGCTGCTTCGTGTGATACTGCCATACTGAAAGCTTTGTCCAGCGTAAGGTCCTTTTCTGATAGAAGCCATTTCTGGGTTCCTTCACTTTGTAGCCCACACACAAACTTGTCCCTTAATGTATGTGCTAGTCCCGCTCCAAACTGGCAGTATTTCGATAGCTTGCGCAGTTCCGTGAGGTACTCAGCATTGCTTTCGTCTTTGTGATAAGAACATAAGAACATAAGAAATAGGAGCAGGAGTAGGCCAATCGGCCCCTCGAGCCTGCTCCGCCATTCAATAAGATCATGGCTGATCTGATCCTTTTATGGAACTTAAATCGTTCTGCTATCAGCAGCGGCGTGGGGTTTAAGTGGTCCTGTAGGATTTCTACTATGCTTTCAAAATCCTTGTTTACCGGCTTCTCTGGGGTTATTAGATTTCGCAGTAACCCATAAGTTTTTGCACCCATTGAATTTAACAGAACCAGTGCTTTATTAGCACCTGGCACTTCATTCGCCCTGCAGTACACCTCAATACGTTCCACATATGTCGCCCAATCTTCGACTTCATTGTCGAACGTAGAGATACTGCCACTCTTCGGCATCCTTGGGTGTGAGTTAACTGTCAAAAATGGCGCCTCCCGCGCTTCCCCTTCTTCTCCGCTGGCTCAAAATGGCGTCTCCCGCATTTTCCTTCCTTCCCGCGCTCGCCCTTCTTCTCTGCTGCGGCTTCTAAAAATGGCGTCTCCCGCGCTCTTTCTTCTTCTCCGCGGCTCAATGGCGTCTCCCGCGCTCCCCTTTCTTCGCCCCGCGGACCCTGTTCAGCCCGTGAGCCCTGGCTGTGCTCTGCGCGTTCTTCTTTTTATATTTTTCGACACCGCTCAGTCTAGAACCCGACTGTTTCTCTACCCTCTCTCCGGTTTGTTTTCTTTTTCTCGACGCCGCTCGGTGTTCAACCCCCGGCTGTGCCCTGCGCTCTTCCCCCTCTGCCTTACCCCGTCGACGCTGCTCGGCTTTCTCTCCGCCGTCGGTCAGCTCCAGCTGCCGCTGCTCGGGAAGGGTCTGCGCTGGACCTGTCGTCGGTCTCTTGCTGCTCGTCGTGGCTGGGGAACCAAACCCGGCTCTCCACAGCCTCCCCTGCGAAGTTCAATCTCTGCCTGACTGCTGGGCGGTTGCTCGTGGTCGACGCCTGTGTTCCTGGCCTCGACTATTTTTTTTTGTTGCAGGTAGATTCGAATCGACACTCGTCGCCACTGTTTGATCCGTGGTTCAGTGGATATGCTGTTATTAATTAATCACACGGATGCTGTACATTAACAATAAACAGGTCTTTACTGGAGGAGGGTAGTCTCAAGACTGGGGGTACAGAGGCATGCGCAAAGCTTATATACAGGTGTGGTCACTGCCGGTACTACAGTATACAGGAGCTGTAAAAGTAGTTCTGACTTAAAGGCACATACACTACAAAACCGAGTCTTGGCAGATACCTGACCAAACACAAGAAGGGAAACTGAAAGCAATGAAGATGAACAAGGTTGAATAGACAAATAGAACTCCCATCGGAGAGAAGAGCAGAACTTCTTCAATGTGGGCATTCCTAGAAGAGAGGTGGCAGTGAACCAAACACTAATATAATAGCAAAATACTGCAGATGCTGGAAATCTGAAATAACAACAGAAAATGCTGGAAATACTCAGCAGGCCAGGCAGCATCCGTGGAGAGAGAAACAGAGTTAACTTTTCAGGTCTGGGACCCTTCATCAGAACTGGAAAAAGATGGAAATGTAACAGATATTAAGCAGGTGCAGAGATAGGGGGGAGGGGAGGAAAGAATTGAAAGAACATACTGTGAAAATGTTGCAAATGGGAATGGCAAAATCATACTGCATGAAAAATGGGGGCAGGGATAATTATCTGAAATTGTTGAACTCGATATTGAGTCCGGAAGGCTGTAAAGTGCCTAATCGAAAGATGAGGTGCTGTTCCTCAAGCTTATGTTGAGCTTCATTGGAACAATGTAATAGGCTGAGGACAGAGAGATCAGAGTGGGAGTGAAGCGGAGAATTAAAGTTACAGGCGACCGGGAGCTCAGGGTCACCCTTACGGACTGAACAGAGGTGTTCCGCAAAGCGGTCGCCCAATCTGCGTTTAGTCTCCCCAATGTACAGGAGACCACATCGTGAGCAGCGGATACAGTATATTAAATTGCAAGAAGTACAAGTAAATCGCTGTTTCACCTGGAAGGGGTGTTTGGGGCCCTGGACAGTGGGAAGGGAGGAGGTAAAAGGGCATGTGTTGCATCTCCTGCGCTTGCACGGGAAGGTGCCAGATGAAGAAGAAGGGCTGTTGGGGGTGATTGAGGAGTGGACCAGGGTGTCGCGGAGGGAGCGGTCAGTTCGGAATGCTGAAAGGGGAGGTGAGGGGAAGATGTGTTTGGTGGTGGGATCACGTTGGAGGTGGCAAAAATGGTGGAGGATGATCTGTTGAATGTGGAGGCTGGTGGGGTGAAAGGTGAGGACAAGGGGAACCCTATCATAGTTCTGAGAGGGAGGGGAAGGGGTGAGAGCAGAAGTACGGGAAATAGAACGGACACGGTCAAGGGCCGTGTCAACCCCAGTAGAGGGGAATCCTCGGTTGAGGAAAAAGGAAGACATGTCGGAAGCACTGGTATGGAAGGTGGCATCGTCAGAACAGATGCGGCAGAGATGGAGAAACAGGGAGAATGGAATAGAGTCCTTACAAGAAGCGGAGTGGGAGGAAGTGTAGTCCAGGTAGCTGTGGTAATCAGTGGGCTTGTAGTGGATGTTTGTCGAAAGCCGACCGCCAGAAATGGAGACGGAGAAGTCAAGGAAAGGAAGGGAAGAGTCGGAGATGGACCATGTGAAGGTGAGGGAATGGTGGAAATTGGAAGTAAAGTGAATGAACTTATCTAGTTCAGGACGAGAGCAGGAAACGGCACCGATACTATCATCGATGTACCGGAAAAAGAGGTGAGGGGGGGGACCTGAGTAGGACTGGAACAAAGAATGTTCCACATATCCCATGAATAGGCAGGCATAGCTAGGGCCTATGCGAGTTCCCATAGCAACACCTTTAATTTGGAGGAAGTGAGTGGAGTCAAAGGAGAAGTTGTTCAATATGAGAACAAGCTCAGCCAGGCGGAGGAGGGTGGTGGTCGATGGGGACTAGTTGGGCCTCTGTTCAAGGAAGAAACAGAGCGCCCGAAGGCCGTCCTGGTGGGGGATGGAGGTGTAGAGGGATTGGACGTCCATAGTGAAAAGGAGGCGGTTGGGGCCAGGAAAGTGGAAGCTGTTAAAGTGACGGAGGGCATCGGAAGAGTTGCGAATGTAGGTGGGAAGAGACTGGACAAGGGGAGAAAAAATAGAGTCGAGATAGGAAGAGATAAGTTCCGTGGGGCAAGAACAGGCTGAAACGATGGGTCTACCAGGCCAGTTATGTTTGTGGATCTTGGGAAGGAGGTAGAAGCGGGCTGTGCGGTGTTGGGGGATTATGAGGTTGGCGGCCATGGAGGGAAGATCTCCAGAGGAGATGAGGTCAGTGACACACTTGAAAACAATGGCTTGATGTTTGCTAGTGGTGTCATGGTCCAGGCGGAGGTAGGAGGAGGTGTTGGAGAGTTGGTGTTCAGCTTCCGCACGGTAGAGGTCGGTTCGCCAAACAACAACAGCACCACCCTTATCAGCAGGTTTAATGTTAATGGTAGGGTTGGATCGGAGAGAACGGATTTCTCCCAGTAACCTGGCCAATATTTATTCCACAAGTGACACCATCAAAAGCATTGGTCTCTTTGCAGTTTGTGGGACCTTGTTGTTCGCAAGTTGGCTGTTGCATTTCCCTACATTACAACAGTGAACACGCTTCAAAATAATTCATTGGGTGTGAAACGCTTTGTGATGTCCTGAGGCCATTAAAGGTTCTTTCTTTTTAATTTTACACGGGGCTGCTTATCAGCGGTTGTCATTTCTAATTAGATGGATTTGTTAAGTTGAAAGAAAATGTTGGTAGCCATTGCTTTCTCCTTCTGCTACAATAATAACCCTACCATTTAAAAATATGAGACACCTCTTTTTTACATTACTTACATGCCAATTTTGGTGCCAGCAATGTCAGTTCTATGCTGCAACTAAGGTCTGAAGAAAATAATAGTTTAAAAAAATGAAAGGGAGTAATGGTGAATTATTTCAGATTCCATAAATAAATCACACTGTATGCAGAAAGAAAATTCAGCAGATATGGGGAATCATTTTGTTTTATAAAAAGAATACCAGTTTAATTATTCAATTACGACTCTAGTGTTTAGCTATGTCATAAACTCCCATAAGCACTGTCACTTGTGTAATTAATAATTAACCTGTTGGTGCAGCACACAAATAATGTCAATGTGCACTTGTTTGTCACTGCACAGCACCATATTGAGTTTCTGTTAGATTGTCACCAGATCCCATTAATCTTAGCATTGCTTGAGTGAAAGTATGTGAGGTAAAATGTCTTGAAATGTTTGATTATACTGTACAATTAGTTTACTAAATTTATACTTCTGCAGATGTTGTTTACATAGATTTCTTCCTTCTGCTGTGGTTGTTACAAACATCCGAATTAGTGTCAATGTTAATAAATGAGTGAGAATTATTTCTTGACAGCACAATTTTGTGTGATTCAGCTTTCTATCTTTTCACACTGTTAGTCAGACCATCTGGTTTATGTGTACAAGGATACTTAGTGGTTTAGTTATGTTACGTTTTCATACTTTTAACGCGCATATATTACATCAAAAATTAACTTTTTAAAAATCTACTGCTATTCTACATCAGTTTCTGTTAAGGTTATGACTGTGATCGTGGTAATCTATCCCTCCTCATCCTTCTTAGCCTTTCTGCAGCCTTTGACATGGTTGACCACACTATCCTCCAGCTGGGTGGGACTGCACTCACCTGGTTCCATTCCTATCTATCCAGTCGTAGCCAGAGAAACATCTGCAATGGCTCCTCTTCCTGCTCCTGCAGCATTACCTCTGGTGTCCCCCATTGCCATTGTTTTCTATCCCCGACACAAACTCCGTTCCCTAGCCACTGACTCCATCCCTCTTCCTGGCAACTGTCTAAGGCTGAACCAGATGTCATATTCAACCCAGAGAAGAGCTTCCAACCACATATCTGCGCCATCACTAAGACCACCTATTTCCACCTCCACAACATCACCCGACTCCAGCCCTGCCTCAACTCATCTGTTGCTGAAACCCTCACCCATGCCTTTATTACCTCTAGACTTGGCTATGCTAATGCTCTCCTGGCCGGCCTCCCACGTTCTACCGTCCATAAATTTGAGGTCATCCAAAACTTTGCTGCCCCTGTCCTAACTCATACTAGCTCCCGTTCACCCATCACTCCTGTGCTCGCTGACCTAAATTGGCTCCCTGTTAAGCAATGCCTCGATTTAAAAATTCTCATTCTTGTTTTCAAATCCCTCCAGGGCCTTGCCCCTCCCTATCTCCTTCAGCCCTACAATCCTCCAAGATATCTGCACTCCTACATGTCTGGCCTCTTGAGCATCCCCAATTTTAATCACTCCACCATTGGTGGCCGTGCCTTCAGCCGCCAAGGCCCAAAGCTCTGGAATTCTCTCCCTAAACATCTCTGCCTCTCTACCTCTTTTTCCTCCTTTAAGAAGCTCCTTAAAACCTACCTCTTTGACAAGTCATCTGCCCTAACATCTCTTTCTATGGCTTTCTGTCAAATTTTGCCTTATAACGCTCCTGTGAAGTGCTTTGGGTCATTTTACTACGTTAAAGGCGCTATATAAATACAAGTTGTTGTTGGTTCCACACACCCCAATGAATGTTGCATTTGCTTATCCACGTTAACATTCTGAAGTTCCGATTTGATTCTTACTCAAATTCATATTCATAAATGTCTGAAATCTAAACTTGACTTTCTGTTTCTCTTGCATAGATATACCATGGGGTTCCATTACTGTGCCTTAAGCTAACTCCAATATCAAAAGAGAATACTGTACTTCACTAATGTCAATTTCTCCATTTCCTGCACCAGCCATTGCCGTGGCCCCTTTCTTGTCTTTGTGTGTAATTTGCTGATGGGGCTGAAGCATGTTGAATCATGTCAACATTGAGCCCTCCTCAGGCTATACATATTGGCCTAAAATTTGTGATCGGAAGCTTCCCACGGGCGGATGCCTCCGACCTGTAAAAAATCTACGAGTTTACCTGATGGCCCGGAAGGTAAGGAGACTTGCGATCCTGGGCCTCTCCGGGTCCGCGCAGGCAGAGGCCCACATATCCCAGAGGCGCATGCGGTTCGCAAGCGCCCTAGGATCACGTGGGCCGGCCCAACCAATAAAAGAAGGGAATCCCCATTCATACTTATGGGAGTACTGTACATACAGAAACCCCATAAGTATGAATGGGGATCACTTAAAAAATACACGAACACAGGGAATATATATTTTTTACATATTTAAAATTAATTAAAATACCATTTAATTAAATATTTTAAACAAAAATTTAATTTTTTGGAAAAAAATGTATATATTTTAACAGGGCTAAAAATAAACTTTATTGGCAGGGTTTTTAATGTATAAATAAGTGATAAAATGTTATTTTCTTTTTTTTTAAACACTTATGCTGGTAAAAGCAGGCCTTATGCCTGCTTTTACCAGGTGTAAAAATTTCACAGGCATTCAGCGGGCGGAAGTTGGGCAAATAGCGCAACCCTTCACCCACAGAGGCCCATCTCCCGGGGATGCGGATCATCTGTCAATTTGACAGATCGCAAGTTCCAGGTTTTAGCGCATGCACTTTGTTATAAATCTCATCATCAAGAAACTACTTGTGAAATAATGCTGGACGGCCAGCTGGTGGCGCCGTCCAAGGAGTATAAATACTTGGGCGTGGGCCCCAGCTTTCCAGGGACATTTTGTAAGACAAGGAGCTAGTGAAATACAACTAGACTTCCACGTTCTGAAACAAGTTGATTAAAGCCTTGCTTTATGCTCAAACCAAGTGCGTAGTGAGTTTTATTACGTCAATTTAATCAACTTGATATCGACTCCACGCTTTGGGTGATTTCAGGAACAGCCAGCTATGACTCGAACCGTAGAAGGGAACTCAGACAAGTAATCGATCCATCATGGAGAAACTACTCAGCCCCGCCCGTCTCGACCTGGACCCGAATTCACTTAAAGCTGCTAAGGTATGGAAACACTGGTATCGTACTTTCAGCAACTTCCTCAGGGTGTGTGGTGAAAATGTTCCTGATATATTAGAGATACTTGCGAATTATGTATCCCCTCATGTGTTTGATTATATCGAAGACTGTGTAGAGTATGATGCCACTATCCAAATACTACAGCAGCTATATGTCAAGTCCACAAATGAAATTTTTGCTAGGCATCTACTGGCCATAACTCGACAACAACCCAGGGAATCATTTGACGAATTCCTTCAGAAACTTCGCAGGCTCAGCAAGGATTGCAATCTTAAAGCTGTTACAGCTGAGCAGTACCAGGAGGAGTTAATTTGTGATTCCTTTATTAATGGGATTGCATCTCCCTTCATACGTCAGCATCTGTTGGAGAATAAAACCCTCAAGTTACAGGCTGCCTATGACCAGGCATGTTCTCTGGACTTAGCAAAGAGGAATGCAGATACCTATCTTTCACCGTGTGCATGGGCTGCTGCTATCACTTTTAATGACTCCTTCGATAGGCCTCAGGCGGAAACCCTCGCGGATGATGCCTCCAACCTGGCTGATGACAACCTACCCTAGAAATCTACATTGATGACGACCCCGCCCTAGCGGCATCTTGGCAATCTGGAAGAAAGTGTTTCTTCTGTGGAGGTGCGTTCCATTATAAGAAATTTTGTCCTGCTCGTAACGCAACCTGCAATTATTGCAGCAAGAAAGGTCACTTTTCCAAGGTATGCCAGTCAAGAGCCACTGTTAGTAAGAAAGGCCACTTTTCTAAGGTATACCGGTGGGGAGCTCCTGTTAGTTTTGCAGCTACTATCTATAAAACTGCTCCTCCCCCAAGAGCCACTACTAAGGTTACAGCTGCAATCTATAAAATTACTCCTGCCCCAAGAACCACTACTAAAGTTACAGCTGTCAAGGGTAAAACTGCCCCTCCTCCCATCACAGCTGTTTTTCCCCAAAGTCTGTCCCATGCAGCCACGAAGGTTTCGGTAAATGGACACATTTTGAGTGCACTAATCGACACATGCAGCTCTGACAGCTTCATTAGTGAGCGGGCTGTCAGTAAGTTAAAACTGCGTATTTACCCCTCGGATAGGGAAATTGCAATGGCTCTGACGATACTGACCACCAATTCTTCCAGCTTTTGTCTTGTCGACCTTATCCTCAATGGCCGCACTTATTTCTCCACCCGGCTTGGGGTGCTCAAGAACCTATGCAGTGATGTGCTCCTGGGACAGGATTTCCAGAAACAACACAAAAGACTCACTTTCGAGTTTGGAGGGTCAAAGCCAGAGCTTACTATTTCCAAAGTACCGTTTTGTGCGCTTTCGGCGGCTTCACTCGACGAGCCCTCCTTGTTTGCCAATCTTTCCCCCCGATGTAAGCCCATAGTCACTAAATCACGACGTTTCAGCCAAGATGATCGAGCCTTTATCGAGGCAGAAATCTCTCGCCTTCTAGCTGACGGTATCATCTTCTTGGCGGGCTCAATTCGTCATTGTTAAAAATCCTCTGAAGCAACACAAGAAACGTCTTTGCATTGGTTACTCGCAAACTATTAACCAGTATACCGACCTGGATGCCTACCCACTACCATGCATCGATGACATGGTCAATAATCTTGCCAATGACAAGGTATTTTCAACTTTTGATTTAAAGAGCGCGTATCATCAACATAAGAACATAAGAAATAGGAGCAGGCGTAGGCCAATCGGCCCCTCGAGCCTGCTCCACCATTCAATAAGATCATGGCTGATCTGATCCTAACCTCAAATCTTCTATCACTCTCCATCCCACCCGAACCCATGTGATCTCCCAGGAGAGGCGAAAAACCAGATAAAAAACCCAATGGCCAATTTGGGTGAAAAAATCTGGGAAATTCCTCTCCAACCCATCTAGGCGATCGAAACTCGTCCAGGAGATCACTCTGTCCCTATATTATCTACAGTACTTACCTTCTGTAAAGGCGATCTCCACCCCAGCCAGGAACAGGAATAAAACCATCTCCTGAAATCTAACACAGAATTAGAACACAAGAAGTAGGAGCAGAACCAGGCTACACAGCCCCTGGGCCCGCTCCACTACCCACAGGGCCATGACCATTCCGAACCTAGACTCATGTCCAATTTCCTGCCTGCTCCCCGTAACCCTTAATTCCCTTTACTTCTAGGAAACTATCTATTTCTGTTTTAAATTTATTTAATGATGTAGCTTCCACAGCTTTCTGGGGCAGCAAATTCCACAAACCTACCACCCTCTGAGTGAAGAAGTTTCTCCTCATCTCAGTTTTGAAAGAGCAGCCCCTTATTCTAAGATTATGCCCCCTAGTTCTAGTTTCACCCATCATTGGGAACATCCTCACCGCATCCACCCGATCAAGCCCCTTCACAATCTTATATGTTTCAATAAGATCGCCTCTCATTCTTCTGAACTCCAATGAGTAGAGTCCCAATCTACTCAACCTCTCCTCATATGACCACCCCCTCATCCCCGGGATTAACCTAGTGAACCTTCTTTGTACTGACTCGAGACCAAGTATGTCTTTTCTTAAGTATGGACACCAAAACTGTATGCAGTATTCCAGGTGCGGTCTCACCAATACCTTGTATAACTGCAGCAATACCTCCCTGTTTTTATATTCTATCCCCCTAGCAATAAAAGCCAACATTCCATTGGCCTTCTTGACCACTTGCTGCACCTGCATACTAACTTTTTGAGTTTTGTGCACCAGGACCCCCAGATCCCTTTGTACTACAGTACTTTCCAGTTTCTTGCCATTAAGATAATAACTTGCTCTATGATTTTTCCTGCCAAAGTGCATAACCTCACACTTTCCAGTATTGTATTCCATCTGCCAAATCTCTGCCCACTTACTTAGCCTGTCTATGTCACTTTGCAGGTTTTTTATGTCCTCCTCACTCACTACTTTCCCTCCCATCTTTGTATCATCTGCAAACTTTGATATGTTACACTCGGTCCCCTCCTCCAAATCGTTAATATAGATTGTAAAGAGTTGGGGACCCAGCACTGACCCCTGCAGAACACCACTAGTTACTGATTGCCAGTCTGAGAATGAACCATTTATCCCAATTCTCTGCTTTCTGTTAGAGAGCCAATCCTCCACCCATGCCAGAATATTACCCCCAATCCCGTGATTTTTTATCTTGAGCAATAATCTTTTGTGTGGCACCTTGTCAAATGCCTTTTGGAAGTCTAAATATACTATGTCCACTGGTTCTCCTTTATCCACCCTGTATGTTACTTCCTCAAAGAACTCAAGCAAATTTGTCAAACATGACTTCCCCTTCATGAAACCATGCTGAGTTTGTCCTATTAAATTATGTTTATCCAAATGTCCCGTTACTGTCTCCTTAATAATGGACTCTAACATTTTACCAACCACAGATGTTAGGCTAACAGGTCTATAGTTTCCAGCCTTTTGCCTACTGCCCTTTTTAAATAAGGGTGTTACATTAGCAGTTTTCCAATCTGTCGGGACCTTTGCTGAGTCCAGGGAGTTTTGGAAAATTATTACCAATGCATCCACAATCCCTACCGCCACTTCCCTCAAGACCCTAGGATGTAAGCCATCAGGTCCAGGGGATTTATCCGGCTTGAGTCCCATTATTTTACCAAGTACCACTTCCTTCGTGATTTTAATCGTATTTAGATCCTCTCCCCCTAGAGCCCCCTGTTTGTCCAGTGTTGGGATATTCTTAGTGTCCTCTACCGTAAAGACTGATACAAAATATTTGTTCAGCATTTTTGCCACCTCCATGTTTCCCACCATTAATTTCCCGGTCTCATCCTCTAAGGGACCAACATTTACTTTAGCCACCATTTTTCTTTTTATATAACTATAGAAACTTTTGCTATCTGTTTTTATATTTTTTGCTAATTTACTTTCATAATCTACCTTCCCTTTCTTAATCAATCTTTTCGTTATTTTTTGCTGTCTTTTAAAGACTTCCCAATCTTCTATCCTCCCACTAGATTTGGCTACCTTATATGCCCTTGTTTTTAGTCGGATACTATCCTTAATTACTTTACTTAGCCACGGATGGCTATCTTTTCTTTTACACCCTTTTTTCCTCAGTGGAATATTTTTTTTTTGGAAGTTGTAAAATAACTCCTTAAATGTACACCACTGATCATGTACCATCTTACCCTTTAATCTATTGTCCCAGTCCACTCTAATCAATTCCGCTCTCATACCTTCATAGTCTCCTTTATTCAAGCTCAGCACGCTTGTTTGAGATCCAACTTTCTCACCCTCTAATTGAATATGGAATTCAACCATGTTATGGTCACTCATTCCAAGGGGATCCTTTACTAGGACATTTTTAATTAATCCTGTCTCATTACACAGGACCAAATCTAAGGTTGCTTGCCCCCTGGTCGGTTCAGTTACATACTGCTCAAGAAACCCATCCCTAATACACTCAATGAACTCATCCTCAAGGCTGCTCTGCCCAATTTGATTTGTCCAGTTAATATGATAGTTAAAATCCCCCATAATTATAGCTGTTCCCTTATTACAAGCCTCAACTATTTCCTGATTAATACTCCATCCAACAGAGTTGCAACTGTTCGGAGGCCTATAGACTATGCTCACTAGTGTTTTTTTCCCCTTATTATTCCTTATCTCCACCCAAACTGTTTCACTATCCTGCTCCTTTGACCCAATATCATTTCTCTGTATTATAGTGATTCCTTCCTTTATTAACATAGCCACCCCACCTCCCCTCCCTTCCTGCCTGTCCTTCCTGATTGCTAAATAACCTGGTAATGGCCACAAGATCATACCCATATGTAGTTATTTTTGCCATTAACTCATTCATTTTGTTACGAATGCTACGTGCATTCAGATAAAGAACTTTTAAATATGTTTTGTAACACTTAGTTCCTGTTTTTTCCCCTTTTACTACTTTACCTTTTACTCCATACCTTCTGTCCCTTCCTGACACGTTCTGTTTTTTAATTTCCCCAATGCTACCTAAGTCTATGACCTTCTCTGTTGTCATTTCTGTCATTTGCTCTCTAGAAACCTCCCCCCACTAATTAGTTTAAAGCCCTCTCTACAGCCCTAGTTATATGATTTGCCAGGACTCTAGTCCCAGCACTGGCCAAGTGGAGTCCATCCCAACGGAACAGCTCCCTCCTGTGCCAGTACTGGTGCCAGTGTCCCAAGAAGCAAAACCCATTTTTCCCACACCAGTCTTTGAGCCACGCATTTAACTCTTTAATTTTATTTATCCTAGCCAAATTCGCTTGTGGCTCAGGTAATAATCCAAAGATTATTACCCTTGAGGTTCTGGTTTTTAATTTGACCCCTAGCTGCTCATGCTCCTTTAACAGAACCTTCTTCCTTGTCCTATCTATGTCGTTTGTACCAACATGGACCACGACAACTGGATCCTCCCCCTCCCACTCCAAGTTTCTTTCCAGCCCAGAAGAGATGTCCTTAACCCTGGCACCGTTAAAGGACTCTGACAAAAAGTATACAGCCTTTGAGGCCAATGGTTGGCTTTACCAGTTTTGTCGCCTTCCATTTGGGGTCACCAATGGGGTGGCCGTCTTTCAACGGGCAATTGATAGCCTAGTCAAACAGGAGAACTTAACGGACACTTTTCCATATCTGGATAATATCACCATTGCTAGTCATGACCAGAAGAAGCATGATGCCAACCTTCAGAAATTTTTTGACGTTCTCCGTCGTCGCAACTTAACCTTAAATGAGTCCAAATCTGTGAAATCAGTACCATCAGTCAACATCCTTGGCTACTGGGTGGGCAACGGTGTCATCAAACCAGATCCGGAGCGACTTCGTCCGCTTCAGGAGCTCCCTCCCCCTACGAATCTCGGCTCTCTTCGTCGGGCACTCGGCATGTTCACCTATTATGCGAAATGGATACCCCACTTCTCCGACAAGATCCAGCCCCTGCTTCACGCTAAGTCATTTCCATTGGAGACAACGGCTATTTCAGCTTTCAACCTCCTCAAGCGACAACTGGAAAAAGCCACGCTTCGTTCCATTGATGAAAATCTTCCTTTCGTGGTCGAGTGCGATGCATTGGATGTGGCGATCTCTGCTACCTTGAACCAAGGTGGTCGACCCATTGCATTTCTGTCCAGAACTTTGCAGGATAGCGAGCTCCATTATCCTCCTGTCGAGAAGGAGGCTACGGCCATCAACGAAGCGGTACGTAAATGGAGTCATTTTCTTGCTCGTCGCCATTTCACACTTATAACCGATCAGCGCTCCGTGGCCTTTATGCTGGATAACCAGAAATGCACTAAGATCAAGAATAACAATATACAACTCTGGAGGATGGAATTGGCTGCCTTTGGATACACCATACATTATCGACCCAGCAAACAGAATGTGGCCCCGAATACCCTCACGCGGGCATTCTGCTCTTCTATGTCAACTTCGACTCTGGCGGATCTTCATACTGACTTATGCCATCATGGCATTACCCGTATGTTGCACTTTGTGTGATCTAAAAATCTCCCATTTTCTACGGAAGATGTGAAAAGAACATGCTCCTCCTGTAAAATTTGTGCGGAGTTAAAACCGCAATTCTTCCGTCCATCGGATGGCTCGCTCATACACGCTATGCAGCCTATGCAGCGACTCAGCATTGACTTTAAAGGGCCATTGCCTTCCTCAACGCGGAACACCTACTTACTGACTATGGTGGATGAATATTCACACTTTCCCTTTGCTTTCCTCTGTCCCAATATGCTTACTTCCACAGTAATCAAATGCCTTGATCAAGTCTTTTCCCTTTGCGGTAAGGCCAATTTCATCCACTCTGATCGGGGTCCTTCCTTCATGTCAAGTGAACTCAAAAGTTATCTCTCCCAACGGGGAATCGCCACAAGTAAAATGACACCGTACCATCCCATTGGTAATGGACAGGTTAAACATAGACATAGAGATAGGAACAGGAGTAGGCCATTCGGCCCTTCGAGCCTGCTCCGCCATTCAATGAGATCATGGCTGATCTTCGTCTGAGATCATAGCTGATCTTACCAGTTCAGTACCCCGTCCCCGCCTTTTCTCCGTAACCCTTAATCCCCTTAGCCTTCAGAAATATATCCAATTCTCTCTTGAAAATATTTATTGAATTAGCCTTCACAGCCCTCTGTGGCAGGGAATTCCACAGGCTCACCACTCTTTGAGTGAAGAAATTCTTCCTCATCTCTGTTTTAAATGATTTGCCCGCTATTTTTAGACTGTGGCCCCTGGTTCTGTGCTCCCCGGCCATTGGAAACATTCTCTCTGAATTCAGCCTGTCCAGGCCTGCCATAATTTTATATGTTTCGATGAGATCCCCTCTCAATCTTCTAAACTCCAGTGAGTACAAGCCCAAACTATTTAATCTCTCTTCGTAGGTCATTCCCGCCATTCCAGGTATCAGCCTGGTGAATCGCCGTTGCACTCTTTCCATGGCAAGAACATCCTTCCGCAGATGGGGCGACCAAAACTGTACACAATACTCCAGATGCGGTCTCACCAGCACCTTGTACAGCTGTAGTAAGGTATCCCTATTCCTATACTCGAACCCCCTTGATATGAAGGCCAACATACCATTTGCCTTCTTGATCGCCTGTTGCACCTGCATGCTCTCCTTCAGTGACTGGTGCACAAGAACACCCAGGTCCCTCTGCACTTCCCCATCTCCCAATCTATTGCCATTTAGATAATAATCTACCCTCCTGTTTTTACCCCCAAAGTGGATAACCTCGCATTTATCCACATTATAGTGCATCTGCCACGTATCCGCCCATTCCCCCAACCTGTCCAAATCGCACTGTAGCCTCCTGACATCCTCATCAGAGCCCACCCCTCCTCCTAGTTTAGTGTCGTCAGCGAATTTGGAAATATTGCATCCAATTCCCTGATCCAGATCATTTATATATATTGTGAACAGCTGGGGTCCCAGGACAGATCCTTGCGGCACCCCGCTGGTCACTGCCTGCCACTCCGAAAACGAGCCGTTTATTCCAACTCTCTGTTTTCTATCCGCCAGCCAGTTCTCTATCCACGTTAATACTTTGCCCCCAATCCCATGAGCCTTAATTTTGCATGATAATCTTTTGTGTGGAACCTTATCGAAGGCTTTCTGGAAGTCAAGGTACACCACATCCACTGGCTCTCCCCCATCTATTTTACCAGTTACTTCCTCAAAAAATTCCAGCAGATTAGTCAAACACGATTTACCCTTTGTAAATCCATGTTGACTCTGTCCGATCCTTTCCCCATTTGTCAAGTGCTCCGCTATTTTATCCTTAATAATGGACTCTAGCATTTTGCCCACAACCGATGTAAGGCTTACTGGTCTATAATTCCCTGCTTTCTCTCTACCCCCCTTTTTAAATATTGGGGTAACATTAGCTACCCTCCAATCCACGGGTACTGTTCCCGAGTCAATGGAGTTCCGGAAGATGATCCTTAGAGCATCTGCTATCTCCAGGGCCACCTCCTTAAGTACCCTAGGATGTAGTTTATCAGGCCCCGGGGATTTGTCGGCCTTCAGTCCCCTCAACTTACCCAACACCATATCCCTAGAGATACTAATTTCTGTCAGCTCCTCCCTCTCATTAGTCCCTATGTTTGCCGATATTCCTGGGAGGTTATTTGTGTCCTCCTTTGTGAATACAGAACCAAAGTATGAGTTTAATCGGTCTGCCATTTCCTTATTCTCCATTATATATTCTCCCGAATCGGACTGCAAGGGACCGACTTGGGATTTTACTAGTCTTTTCCTCCTGATATACCGATAAAAGCTTTTGCAGTCTGTCTTTATGTTTGCTGCAAGTTTACTTTCGTATTCTATTTTCCCCTTCCTGATTAATCCCTTTGTCCTCTTTTGCTGTATCTTGTACTGCCCCCAATCTTCCGGTCTGGTGCTTTTTTTTGCCAGTTGATATGCCCTTTTTTTTGATTTTATGCTGTCCCTAATTTCCCTCGTTATCCACGGTTGAGTCACCTTTTTAGGTTTATTTTTATGCCAAACCGGTATAAACATGTTCTGGAATTCTTCCATTCTATCTTTGAATGCTTGCCATTGTCTCTCCACTGTCAATCCCCCCAGAAACACCACCCAATCAATCTTACCCAATTCCCGTCTCATACCCTCGTAATTCCCTTTATTTAAGTTCTGGACCTTAGTCTCTGATTCAATTTCCTCACTCTCCATCTCGACTGAGAGCTCGATCATATTATGATCGCTCTGACCCAAGGGGCCTCGTACAAGAAGATTGCTGATAAGTCCCTTCTCATTGCACAATACCCAGTCTAAAATGGCCTGATCTCGAGTCGGCTCCTCGACATATTGGTCCAGATAACCGTCCCGAAAACATTCCAGGAATTCCTCCTCCTCAGAATTTTTACTAATTTGGGTAGTCCAATCAATATGTAAATTAAAGTCACCCATGATGACAGCTGTGCTCTTATCGCACGCTTCTCTAATTTCCCTTTTTATGCCTTCCCTCACCTCCATATTACTATTTGGAGGCCTATATATCACACCCACTAACGTTTTCCTCCCCTTGCTATTTCTCATTTCTACCCATACAGATTCCGTTTCATCCGAGTTAATATCCTTCCTTTCCATTGCATTAATCCCCTCCTTTACCAGCAATGCTACCCCACCTCCCCTACCTTTTTGCTGATCCTTCCTAAATATTGTATATCCCTGGATGTTAAGTTCCCAGCCTTGCCCACCCTGCAGCCACGTTTCTGTAATCCCAATCAAATCATACTTGTTTACCTCTATTTCCACAACTAATTCATCCACCTTGTTCCTAATGCTTCTAGCATTAAGATACAAAGCCTTCAGGCTTGCTTTTTTCACACTCTCATTATGAATTAGTTTGGCCCTTTGTGTTTCTCTCCTTTGCTTATTGCTTCTCACCTTTCTACCATCTATTTCTGACTTCATATGACTTCCCTCTTTTCCACTACCTAGGTTCCCATCCCCCTGCCAAATTAGTTTAAATCCTCCCGAACCGCCCTAGAAAATATTACCCCGAGGACATCGGCTCCCTCACAGTTCAGGTGTAGACCGTCCCCTTGAGAGATACAACGCTATCATTTGGAATGCTGTTCGTCTTGCGCGGAGGTCACGCAATCTACCAGACCAGCAGTGGGAAACTATGCTCCCTGACGCGTTGCATTCCATCAGGTCTCTCCTTTCTACTTCTACCAATGTCACACCTCACAAGCGATTCTTCAGCTGCCAGCGTCACTCCGCCCATGGACGTCTCTACCATCATGGTTGGCAGCTCCTGGCCCCGTGCTGCTCCGAAGATTCGTCCGTTCGTCGAAAACCAATCCTCTAGTCGACGAGGTAGAACTTACGGACGTCAACCCCACGTATGCCCACGTGCGGTAGCCGGATGGCCAGGAGTCCACCGTTTCGCTCCGGGACCTGGCTCCCTGTCCGGCCAGTTCCGTGGACCCAACTGATGGAGGGACCTGCGGGGATGAGGCTGACACTCTGCGCTCCCCCGAGGATGATGCCCTACCTGGGACATCGAGGGATCTGCCGGCTGCCCCGCCGGATCCGCTCGGGGAGCCGAGCACTCCCCGTGGGATGGCCACCCCGGGCCAGGATGCCAGTCAATCTCCGGCTAAACAACGGGACGAAGCCAGTTCTGCGCCTATGGGGACCCACGCCAGGAGTCACGATCTCCCCAGCCTTCCTCAGGTCGATCAGAGCAACACGGGCCCTGTCGATCCATCGGCACGGATCAAGCGGCCCAGGGACCAAGACACAGTCCGGGGAGACGTGCCTTCTGGCCATAGACAAAAATCTAAAAGACTGCGGCTATTCGTGGTCCCCCTAATCCGTTAAGAGGAAGTCGTCGGACTTCCAAATCTTTTAGGCAGGAAGAATGTTATAAATCTCATCATCAAGAAACTACTTATGAAATAACGCTGGACAGCCAGCTGGTGGCGCCATCTAAGGAGTATAAATACTCGGGCGTGGGCCCTAGCTTGCAGGGACATTTTGTAAGACAAGGAGCTGGTGAAATACAACTAGACTTCCATGTTCTGAAACAAGTTGATTAAAGCCTTGCTTTATGCTCAACCAAGTAGGTAGTGAGTTTTATTACGTCACACTTCGCATGCCTAAACCGGGAACTTGCGCGGCCCCTACGGGTGCGTAAACACCTCATACGTACCCGTAGGGGTCGCAAAATATGGCCCATTGGGTGCTGTGGCAGCGTCCAAAAATTTGGAGCACTATTCCATGTGTGCAGTTATGCCATGACATGCATTGGATTGTGGGGTGTTGTGTTGGTTCCAGGTGTTAGGATTGGAGCTGACACAAGATAACTCCATCAGCCCAGCACCTCGAGTTGGTCTCAGTCACTCAACAGGTGAAGCCTCTTGAATTTGACCAATGTCAAACAAGCCACACGAACATTAGCACTTCAAATCTGATGGAACAGAAGAGGAACAATGTGAAACATATTTGAAATACTGCACCATTGTTACCAGTATAAAGCCGATAACTTTTCTGTTGGTTTGGCTGGCCCCGTAATCATTAAAATTCACTGATCAAACAGGGCAACTCTGATACTGAAGTTACTCAGTTTATACCTCAAAAAAACATGAGCTCAAATTGTGTATTATTTTTGACATTGTTTTTATATTCAATCTTGGAATGGGGGTGTCACTAGCAAGGCTGGCATTTATCCAATTTGGTAAGCAAGCAAATTGCCTCCCCTTTCAGATCTGATTTAACAACCAGCCCAGCTGAACTACAAGGCTAGCTAATGTACTTCAGTTATTCTCATCAGCCTTTACCTGACTACATTGGTAGGTTAGTGTCCCTGTTAATCTGATGAGTCTTGCAATCATTGGCCAGGTTTTGTATTGTTTCATTGCTGTTATCCTTCTGGTACTGATTTCCTGGTACAAATTGCCTTGAATGTTCTGGTATTCCTCACAGATTCACTGAATGCACCTTCAGTTGACTTGACAAGCTTTACTTGGCCGGTTTGTTTTCCCCCTGCAAGGTCCCTTTCCTCCGAAGATTACATCATTCAGTTGAACCCTATCACTGGATGAGTTTTGGACAGTTACATTGCTGCTACCAACCTTCTCATTACTACTTCCAAGAAAATCAAATTGGTTTCATTAATCCAAAGAGTGGAACTGTGACTTTTCCCTCCTGTGCATAAATGTTTCAACAAAGCTACACTTTGATTGTCTGGCGTATTGCCATTACCTCTGTTATTCGCAGCTTTACAGTATAATGTGGTCATTAGTAACTCCAGTGGAATCTTCTCCTTGCAAAGCAAGTTTCAGCAAACCTCTCTTAACTTCTGTTTTCCAGTTATGATATAGAAAATATGCAATTTACTTTTTAAGAAAAAGAGAATCTTTTTGCAGCAAAATTACAAGTGCAAGTTTAGGTGAAAAACAAGAACTTTCGCTGTATATATTTTGAATTCTTATGATCTTTAGTTATTCAGAGAGGCCTGATTTTGGCTAGCATTGTAGTTAAGCAGACCATCCACTGCTTTGAAATGTTTAAAAATTGTCCTCAAAATGGAGTTTGTATTTTTACTACTTGATCGAAGGGCTGCTCTTTGGTCAAAACTACCCAGCTTACTTTTTCCAAGTGTCTTTGTACCATCTGTTATGGTGGACAGGACAGCAACATGGTAATTTATTTTTAATGGTTTTTCTTCACCAATTTTCTTTCCTTGTCTTTTTGGCGAGCTACAGTTGAACAGGCTACGGGCACCCTGTGATATCTTACTCAAATGGCAATTCATCATGCGAGTGCCTTGGCAAGCTATTTGACCTTGGGGGTGACATCACAGCTAGCCTTGTTTGATGTTCATGCACACACATTTCCATAGAAGTACAGTATGTAGAAAGTACAAAAAAAATTTTGACAGATGAATTGTCATCGTTTGACAGCTCTGTGAAGCTGTCAAACAGTGACATTCTCTGCAGTTTGATGAGGCCTTGAATACACAATTGAGATGGTTGTTGCATCTGTGAATGCAACGGCCACCTGTCAATCCCAACGCGGAGGTCCGAGACTCTCCGCATACAAACCGACTGAAGCCTGCAGGAATAAACAAATGTAAGTACACTTCTAAAAACACTTTGCACTTACCTCACTCACCTCTACACTGTTGCACCATCACTTACCTTCACACCACACTTTTGCACCCCCGCAGACCCAGTACTCGCCTCGCTGAGCTGGTGGGTTTTGGAGCTTTCGGGAAGCCTGCACTTGTGAGGGCAAAAAGGGGATAATCCTACTTTCTGCCTGTTAACTACCTGTTAACAGGCGGTTAATGGGCTTTAATCCCTTCCCGCCTCCAAGGAGATGGGACCCGGCACGGGATGGTTGCCTGCCTCCTGGGAACATGGCATGGAGGCGGGTTGGGCCCCCGCCCCCAAATTCTGCCATTTCCCGGCAGTCCCGCCTCCCCAGGGCTGGCAAAATCACCCCCAACCAGTCCATGGTGGTGTTTATCTTCCACACAAGCATTTCCAGAAGTGGGTGCTAGTTAGCGTTCTGGAGTTGGGATCTTGGCTAATTTCCTGCCCTTCCTAATCAAGATGTACCAAAGCCAATTGCAGTACCTTTATTGGTGCCCTAGTTGAGATTACAAACTGGGCATGAAAACGGTGACCTTCTTGGTCTGGATAAATTAATTATTCACTGAATGCGTTCACCGAGCTATCAAAGAAGTTATCTGTAGTAGACCATAACTTTCATTGCAAGATGGACTCTGCATTCATTGCCAGTCCAGTTAGGAGTTGCTAAATGCTGTGTAATAACTAAATGCTTTCTTCATGTGGACAATGAGATCTCCATTCAAGCAGGTGAACCTAAGCAGTAGTGCTGCTATCAGAATGTCTTGCATGACTCCGTATATCTGGAAATGCAGGAGGAATCTTTCACAATTAAATGCATTCTAATAAGAGTCTAATCGAGCAGAATTACTATTCTCATGATCACAAATCTAAATTGTGCTACAGCTCAGTGATAAAATTAACAACTTTCAAAACCAACAAATACAATTTACTTTATTGACAGAAGTTGTAGCAATGTGAAACACCCAGTTATCATAGAATCATAGAATGATACAACACAGAAGGAGACCATTCAGCCCATCATGCCTGTGCCGGTGGTAGAGCTATTCAATTAGTCCCACTTCCCTGCTCTTTCCCCATAGCCCAGTAAATTTTTTCTCTTCAAGTATTTATTCAATTCCTTTTTGAAAGTTACTATTGAATCTGTTGCCACCACTCTTTCAGGCAGTGCAATCCAGATCATCATAAGTCACTGCGTAAAAAAAAGTTTCCTCATGTCGCCTCTGGTTCCTTTGCCAATCACCTTAAATCTGCGTCCCTTGGCTACCGATCCTGCTGCCACTGGAAACATTTTCTCCTTATTTACTCTATCAAAACCATTCATGATTTTGAACACCTTTTTCAACTCTCCTCTTAACCTTCTCTGCTCTAAGGAGAACAATCCCAGCTTCTCCTGTCTCTCCACATAGTGAACACCTTCATCCCTGGTGCCATTCTAGTAAATCTCTTCTTCACCCTCTCTAAGGCCTTGTGGTGCCCAGATGAACAACATACTCAGCAGAGGCCTAACCAGTGTTTTATAAAGGTTTAGCATAGCTTCCTTACTTTTGTACTCTCTGCCCCTATTAATAAAGCCAACGGTCCCATATGCCTTTTTAACAGCCTTCTCAACTTGTCTTGCCACCTTCAACGATTTGTGTACATACACCCCCAGGTCTCTCTGTTCCTGCACCCCCTTTAAAATTATATCATTTTGCCTCTCCTCATTCTTCCTGCCAAAATATATCACTTTACACTTCTCTGCATTAAATTTCATCTGCCATGCATCTGCCCATTCCACCAGTCTGTCTATGCCCTCTTGAAGTCTGTTATTATACTCCTCACTGTTTACTACATTTCCAAGTTTTGTGTCATCCTCAAACTTTGAAATTATGCCCTGTATACTCAAGTCCAGATTATTAATATTTATCAAAAAGAGCATTGGTCCCAACATCAACCCCTGGGGGACACCGCTGCGCACTTCCCTCCAGTCTGAAAAAAAAACTGTTCACCACTACTCTCTGCTTTCTGTCCCTTTGCCAATTTTGTATCCATGCTGCCACTGTCCCTTTAATCCCATGGGCTTCAATTTTGCTAACAAGACTGTTATGTGATACAGTACTTTGTACAGTACAGTACAGCCCTGCAGCGGGTAGTCAAAACTGCCCAACGCATTACCGGCACCCGGCTACCGACCATAGAGCACATATACCAGAAACGCTGTTTACGGAGGTCACGGACCATCATCAAAGACCCTACCCACCCCAGCCACAGTCTGTTCACCCTCCTGCCATCTGGGAGATGCTACAGATGCATTCGCACCCGAACGACCAGATTTAGGAACAGCTTCTTTCCCAGGGCTGTCATCCAAATAAACTCTAAAGCCTGCACATCTGCCAATGCACTTTATTATGGTTATGTTTATGTTAATGTATTACAAGCCAAATGAATGTTGAATGTTTAAATGTCTTAATCTAAATGTACACTCTCGGGAGCCGCAAGCCTACATTTCGTTGTACTGTACTTGTGCACTAACAATGACAATAAAGTTGATTATGATTATGATTACAAATGCCTTTTGAAAGTCCATATACACAGCATCAACTGCACTGCCCTCATCAGTGCTCTCCATTACTTATATACACTGATTTTTAAAATATTGTGAGTTAAGGTGATACAGTACCACAACACTGTCAGACATAAGAGGAAACAGCAGTGTGTACAGTGGATCCTACAGCATGTTAATGTTTAACTGCAGTAGTTATTGTGACATATGGTGAAGAAAGTTATTGCATTTTATGTTCATGAAATAAACATTTTATATTTATTGTAGATCAGTCCACCCACGTCATCTATCAACCCGACCTTAATGGTTCACAGATGTCGAATCTTGTGGATGTCGACATCATAGGTCACGCTGCAAGTTTATTTGGATTGGTACAGCATAAATGCTTAAAGAGAGGTGGCAAACTTCATGTAACATAGGGTGAGAGTAAAATATGTGTAAAGTTTGTTATTGTACATGAAAACAAAGAAACAGCCATTGCTGGAAATCTCAAATCAAAACAGAAGGTGCAGGAAAACACAGTATCCATACAGAGAGGACAGGTTAACATTTTGTGGGCATTTTGCTGCCTGAAATATTAACCTGTCTTTTCTCATTACACATGCCGGCCACACTTGTAATTACAGCGTTTTCAGTTTTCTTTTATTACATACATTTCATTTCTATGTAAAAGAAGATTAATGAGGAGTAGGAGTGCAGTTTCAATGTAATGTTGCAGCATTGACACTGCAGCATAAAGGTTTTAAAATGTGTTACTAATTGAATTGGAGAGTTGGCACATCATTGATCTAGACATGGTCAGCAGATTCTAATTGCTTAAACCCTCAAGGCAGTGTCAACGGTCACAGACTGTATAAACCAAAGTTATAGGTAATACATACATTGGGTTAATTAATTGTTTAGGCTGGTTTGTTGCAAATATTGAATGATTAATACATCACAGCAAAGTTTGTTCACAAGATTGGTGTTAATGAACAAGAAGGTGTAAATTTATTATCTTTTTAGCTTACCATGGACTCTTTAGGAAGTAACAAATGCTGAAGACTCTGGTTTGAAAAAGAACAAGCTAATTGTCAATATTATGGATATGTTTCATTGTTTACTTATAGGTATTTCCTTCCTCCCCCCCCCCCGCCCCCCCCACCCCCTGCCAAACCATACACTACTCTCTGAATGGAATGATTGGCAGGTAGTCTTTTCCCTACTTTGTCTCTACACCACTCTTGAGCAAGATCCTTGGATGTTGGCAAGCGTGACACAGGTTGGCTTTCTTTCCAACTTTCACTCCCTCCCCTCTACTTTGTGCCATGAAACTTTAAAACTTGCCTTTATGAGCTCTAACAGGGTGAAAACATGTGCACCTTTGAGTTCATAATTAATATTTGCTTTCAAATCTTGGCCTAGGCTTTCTCCTTGAGGTATGCTGACTCCTGGGGGCAAATCAATTGAAATGTGTCGGGAAATTCTTCTGGAGTTGCTCCGCCAGTTCCTTGCTTTCCCCAGCCACTTAGAATCATAGGGGGAAAAATTGGGTTGCTTTGTACCTCCCGTTAGCGCCCCCGGGGGGGCAAAGCCCCTAGTGCCTGGGCACAGTGCCACTAACACCTCCCGCAAAATTCAGCAGGAGGTTAGTGGCGGCGGTAGTCGGTAGTGCCGCGCTACTGGCGATATAGTCATTGCCGTGCACAGCGCCCCGCTTGCGCCCCCTGACCTATCGCCGGACGATATGGCCGACTTGTTCAGGGGACGTTTTGGCAGCAGCGGCGGCGCAAATTAAAGGGCAGGTGCCGGGCAGCCATTTTTCTTTTGGCCGACTGCCAGCACCTGCTCCTCCTTAGCTCTGTATGTTGGGTGCTGGCCGCAACCGCTCAGCCCGGCACTCCTCTTGAGTGCCGGGATGTTTTCCCAGCACCCTGCTCCCCGGAGGTCCAGCAGGACCCCAGTGCGAGCAGCGCAAGGCCCCTCCCATTTAATGGGGGAGGAGGCCTGCAATGACATGGCGCTACGTGCCGCCGCACCGTGAAATTCACTGGTAGCGCCCCAAGAAGGAGGGGGAGCGCTTTCCAGTAGCACCCCGCCTCCTGCTTGGGACGCTACTACTGAATTTATGGCGCAGGGGCGCTAACTTTTTCAGGGCGCTCTAAATGCCCCGACGACGTTAGCGGCCCAAAGGGGGCGCCACCGAATTTTTCCCATAGAATCATACGGCACAGAAGGCCATTTGGCCCATCGTGCCTGCGCTGGCTCTTTGAAATAGCTATCCAATTAGTCTCACTCCCCTGTTCATTCCCCATAGCCCTGCAATTTATTTCCTTTTCAAGTATATATCCATTTCGCTTTTAAAAGTTACTATTGAATCTGCTTCCACCATCCTTTCTGGCATTTTCTTTTGGCAGTGCTGTTAGGTATATAATACATCCACCCAAATACAGGTGGGGATGTTATAATTAAAGGCAAAGGCCTAGAAATTGGGTTTTGGCGCAGCGACGGCTTTAGCGCCGGAAGTTAGTGCCGGAGCTAAGTCGCGCTGGGCGGGCCAAAAATTCACTACTTCTGCGCCCAAACGGCTGCCGGCGCTGCTGAAAGCTGTTAGCGCCTGAAAACTGGCGCTATGCGCTGAATTTCGGCGCTATTCCGGCGCTGCGGCGCCCGCTGCGGTGCGGCAGGTTCGGGAAGTGCAGGCCTCCTCCTTCCCTTAAGGAGGAGCTGCCTGCACCCGGCCGCGGCCCGCGATAATCTTTTTAAAAATGAGCCCGGCACCTCGGACAAGTGCCGGGCTTGCTTCTGTTCCGGGGGGGGGGGGGGGAAGTCCGGGGAGGGAGCTGCGGCCAGGCGGGCGGCGGGAAAGCGGCCGGCCGCCGCGGGGCCTTTAATGCGCCGGCGCAACGTTCTGTAAGGCACCTCTGCCAGAACGTTGCTTGCGGCTGCCACGGGCGAGGCGGCCGCAACTCAATTTCCGAGTTCGGGCGGGTTACCATGGCAACCGGGACGCTGCGCACACCGATGACGTCATCGGTGCCGGCGCAGCGCTACCGGCCTAACGCCGATTTAGGGCCCCTGTCAATTTCAAAACTGGCCATAACTTCGCCGCTAGGCCCTCTAGCGCCTCAAAAGCGGCGCTAAGGCCAGTGAATTTCTAGGCCAAGGAGTTTAAAGATTCAACTAAAGGCTTTTAATCACTAAGAACTTTGCAGGTCTTTACACATCGGGTTCGCCTGCTAGAATGACTCATACAGCTCTTGAGACCTTTATATGGCAAGAGATGGGGCGTAGCCAATACACACAATAGGAAAAAGGGGGCGGTACACACACAATACAAAGCAGGTAAAACACAGGGGGTGATGAAGGCATATATTTCATCACATCTCCTCTGCACCCTCTCCAATGCAATCACATCCTTCCTATAGTGTGGCGACCAGAACTGCACACAGTATTCCAGCTGCGGCCTAACTAGCGTTTTGTACGGCTCCATCATAACCTCCCTGCTCTTATATTCTATGCCTTGGCTAATGAAGGCAAGTATCCCATATGCCTTCTTAACCACCTTATCTACCTGTCCTGCTGCCTTCAGGGATCTATGTACATGCACACCAAGGTCCCTCTGATCCTCTGTCCTTCCTAGGGTCCCACCATTCATTGTGTATTCCCTTGCCTTGATAGTCCTCCCAAAATGCATCACCTCACACTTTTCAGGGTTAAATTCCATTTGTCACTGTTCTGCCCATCTAACCATCCCGTCTATATCGTCCCTCCTAAGGCTTCCCTCCTCGCTATTTACCACTCCACCAATTTTCGTGTCATCTGCGAACTTACTGATCATACCTCCTACATTCATATCTAAATCATTAATGTACACTACAAACAGCTCAAAGTTTACTCTCGTACATATTGGTTTGTGAACCAATTGTGTCAATTGTTACATGTGGAGCTGACACACTTTACACCAACACCAAACCACTTACAGTCAGTAACGGCAGCTTAAAAATATTGATTTGGATTTGGTGATTATATACTTCCAGTTTCTCAGAATGTCTCCTAATACCACTGTCAATTCAATTCAGGGCAAAATCTGCCCTACTCAAATTCTGGAAATTGCCTGCAATGTTTTGTTCTACATGCACCATGTGTCAGCAGTAAGAGATGGGGGTGATTTCTCATGTAACCATCTGACTGCATTTCAGTTTGAATATAATGTACCAAGCTAAACCCATAGAGTAAGTCACATGGAGCAGGACAGCGCCAATATTACATTGAAGAGGCGGTTACATTTGAAATTACTAGTCCTCGGCAGTCATTTTATTGTTAACATCCTGAACTGTAATTAGAAAGCAAGGAGATGGATTTGGAATACAACCAAGTATGTCACCAGGGAGATCATACAAAAGCATCTTTGTGGAGAGAGCATTAAATGGAGTTTTTAAAAAAAAAAGTCAAAAATGGAAAAAAAAGCAGTTTCATCATGTATATTTTCAAAAGATTGCTGGTAATATATTGCTGATTTCACCAAAAAATTTATATCAATGACATTATTAGTTATAACTCTTGATATGTTTGCTAGAGAATTAATTTCCAAATTATAACAGTGTCCTCCAGACCTCCACAGAAATATTTTCGCTGCTCCCAATACAACTGTCATTATAAGTTTACTCATTTGAAGTCTGATAAAAGGAAGACATTTAGTTAACATCAATCATGTCTTTAATCCAGATTTCTATGCGGTCGTCAATTTATACTTAGAGATCAATTAACCAGAAATGTCAGGCCGAATTTTTTGCTTGGCCATAATGCTGGCAGGATTGGACTTCCATCTCCTTCAAGGGTGCACTCTTGACCCTGGTCAGGTTTCAGGGATCGGGTCATTCAAGTCATTTTTGGCAGGCTCCTCAGCCTCCCTATGGAAGCCCACCTAGGAACAGCTGGAGAATGGCTGTGGCCGGCCTGTCATGGTGTAGCATGGTCAGCTGGCTTTGGGGCAAAGAAGTATGGGCAACATTTTTTGAAAAACATTCGTTCAAGTCACAAGGCTGTAGATTTTAATCAATTATGCTCCAATCAATTCAACTCCTTTTGGGAAATTAAAATTTATGTCCCCCTACAATATATTGTTTGCCATATTCCCGTCTTTGGCCTAGAAATTCACTGGCCTTAGCGCCGCTTTTGAGGCACTAGAGGGCCTAGCGGCGAAGTTATGGCCAGTTTTGAAATTGACAGGGGCCCTAAATCGGCGTTAGGCCGGTAGCGCTGCGCCGGCACCGATGACGTCATCGGTGTGCGCAGCGTCCCGGTTGCCATGGTAACCCGCCCGAACTCGGAAATTGAGTTGCGGCCGCCTCGCCCGTGGCAGCCGCAAGCAACGTTCTGGCAGAGGTGCCTTACAGAACGTTGCGCCGGCGCATTAAAGGCCCCGCGGCGGCCGGCCGCTTTCCCGCCGCCCGCCTGGCCGCAGCTCCCTCCCCGGACTTCCCCCCCACCCCCCCCGGAACAGAAGCAAGCCCGGCACTTGTCCGAGGTGCCGGGCTCATTTTTAAAAAGATTATCGCGGGCCGCGGCCGGGTGCAGGCAGCTCCTCCTTAAGGGAAGGAGGAGGCCTGCACTTCCCGAACCTGCCGCACCGCAGCGGGCGCCGCAGCGCCGGAATAGCGCCGAAATTCAGCGCATAGCGCCAGTTTTCAGGCGCTAACAGCTTTCAGCAGCGCCGGCAGCCGTTTGGGCGCAGAAGTAGTGAATTTTTGGCCCGCCCAGCGCGACTTAGCTCCGGCACTAACTTCCGGCGCTAAAGCCGTCGCTGCGCCAAAACCCAATTTCTAGGCCCTTGTCTTTGAGTTATCGATGGCACTTCAATTTTAATCACTAAAACAACAAGATGGATCGACTCCTGAAACCAGAGCGCTTGGATCTGGACCCCCATGCCTCAGACGCAGCCACACAGTTCGGACACTGGTTCCAATGCTTCGAATTTTTCATTGCAAACTCATCCACCGCCATAGCAGCTGCCACCGGAGACGTGAAACTGGGAATCCTACGAAACTGGGTGAGCCATCGGGTCTCCCCTCTCATCCAAGATGCCACCAGCTACGGGGATGCCTGCACCATTCTGAAGGCCCACTACGTGCGGCCAATAAACGAGGTGTACACCAGGCATCTTCTGACTACTCGCACGCAGCGGCATGGTGAGTCACTAGAGGACTTCATGCTAAGCCTAAAAGTACTGGGCAGAGACTGTAACTGTAAGGCCGTGTCTGCCACCGTGTACATGGAGGAGCTGACCCGAGACTCCTTTATTGCGGGCCTCAGCTCAAATTACATTCGGCAGAAGCTGTTTCAAAAGGAGGGACTGGACTTAAAACAGGCTATGGGTATAGCGCGATTGCTGGATATGGCCCAGAGGAACTCTGAATCCTGTTCCCCAGGCCACGCGGCCCACTCCGCCTCGTGCGCGCCGTGGGGGCCGCCATCTTGGAAGCCATCTTCACCTCCCAGGTCTCAGGCCAGCCCAGCACCATCGGAACCCCAGCCCCCACCCAGGAGCCCCACTACTGCCGCAATGCATCGGGGCCCGAAATGCTACTTCTGCGGCCAGGACAAACACTCCAGGCATCTGTGCCCAGCGAAGGGCACCACCTGTTTTAAATGCGGGAAGAAAGGACATTTCAGCAAAGTCTGCAGAGGGAACCCCGCCTCCAACTCCACCACCGCCGCGTGCGCGCCGTGGGAGCGGCCATCTTGGAAGCCATCTTGTCCACCCTCATGGAGTCCGCCATCTTGCCCCGACTACACGGACCTCCAGGACCCACTGGTGGCCTCGATCACAGTGGATCAATCCAGGCCGCATCCGTTGTCTAAATCGATGATGGACATAGGGGTAAACGGGAACAAGGTTAAATGCTTGATTGACTGCGGGAGCACCGAAAGCTTTATTCATCCTAGCCTGGTAAAACGACTTTCACTAACGATAGTCCCCACACAGGGCAAAATCGCCATGGCTGATAAGACTCATACCTCAAAAATCACAGGTTTCTGCGCGGTTATGCTGTCGGTAAAAGGCACTGATTACAGAGATTTTAAACTATTGATAATGCCAGATCTCTGTGTGAGCGTGATCTTGGGTCTGGACTTCCAGTGCCACCACCAAAGTATCACGCTTACCTACGGTGGGTCCCAGCTGCCCCTCACAGTGTGCGGTCTGGCTACCCTGAAGGGCAAGCCCCCCTCTCTGTTCGCCAACCTCGCACCCAACTGTCGACCCATAGCGACCAAGAGTAGGCGGTACAGCTGGGAGGATAGACGGTTCATTGCGTCGGAAGTAGAAAGACTCAAGCGGGAGGGTATCATCGAATGCAGTACCAGCCCGTGGCGCGCCCAGGTAGTAGTAGTTAAGGGTAGCGAAAAGAAGCGGATGGTGATAGATTATAGCCAGACAGTTAATCTATACACCCAGCTAGACGCCTACCCTCTGCCCCGCATAGCAGATATGGTTAACCAAATCGCGCAATACCGGGTGTTTTCCACCATCGACCTAAAATCGGCATACCACCAGCTCCCCATTAGGCCGGAGGACCGTCCATACACCGCCTTCAAGGCGAACGGACGCCTCTACCACTTCCTCAGAGTCCCCTTTGGGGTAACGAATGGGGTCTCGGTCTTCCAGTGGGAGATGGACCGCATGGTCGATGAGAACCAGTTAACAGCCACCTACCCATACCTAGACAACGTCACCATCTGCGGCCACGACCAGCAAGACCACGACTCGAACCTCGCGAGATTTCTGAAAACCGCCCTCAGACTCAATCTCACCTACAACGAGGATAAGTGTGTCTTTAGCACCACGCGCCTCTGTATCCTGGGCTGCGTGGTGGAAAACGGGGAAATCGGTTCAGACCCCGACCGATTGCGCCCCCTACGGGAGCTACCCCTACCAAACACTCCCAAGGCCCTGAAAAGGTGCCTGGGGTTCTTCTCCTATTACGCCCAATGGGTCCCCAATTATTCCGACAAGGCCCGTCCCCTCCTGAAATCAACGTCCTTCCCGCTCACGGCCGAGGCCCACGCCGCCTTCAACAGCATTAAACATGACATTGAGAAGGCCGCACTGCGGGCAGTGGACGAAAACATCCCTTTCCAGGTCGAAAGCGATGCGTCCGACTTCGCTTTAGCAGCCACCCTCAACCAGGATGGGCGGCCCGTAGCCTTTTTCTCAAGAACCCTCCAAGGGCCCGAGATCAGGCACTCCTCAGTAGAGAAGGAGGCCCAGGCCATAGTGGAGGCAGTGCGGCACTGGAGGCACTACCTAGCCGGCAAACGCTTCACCCTGCTTACCGACCAGCGGTTGGTAGCCTTCATGTTTAACACCAAACAGAGGGGGAAGATCAAGAACGACAAAATTCTCAGGTGGCGGATCGAACTCTCCACATTTGAGTACGACATAATATATAGGCCGGGGGCCCTCAACGAATCCCCCGACGCCCTATCACGAGGGATGTGTGCCACCATCCAGGGGGACAGGCTACAGGGCCTCCACAATGGCCTCTGCCACCCGGGGGTCACCCGGCTATTCCACTTTATAAAATCCCGTAACCTGCCCTATTCTATCGAGGAGGTCCGGTCTATGACCAGGGACTGCCGCACCTGTGCAGAATGTAAGCCCCGTTTTTTCAGGCCCGACCGAGCCCACTTGATCAAAGCTACACGGCCATTCGAGTGCCTGAGCTTAGATTTCAAGGGACCACTCCCCTCCACCGACCGCAATGTGTACTTTCTCAACATTGTGGATGAGTACTCCCGCTTCCCATTCACCTACCCCTGCCCAGACATGACCAGTGCCACAGTCATCAAGTGCCTCGGCAACCTGTTTTGCATGTTCGGCATGCCCAACTACATCCACACTGACAGGGGGGGCGTCGCTCATGAGCGACGAACTGCACCAATACCTGCTGTCGAAGGGGATAGCCACGAGTTGGACCACTAGTTATAACCCCCGGGGTAATGGGCAAGTGGAGAGGGAGAATGCGACAGTGTGGAAGGCGGTCACCTTAGCACTAAGGTCTAAAGGCCTCCCCACTTCCCGCTGGCAAGAGGTCCTCCCAGACGTGCTCCACTCGATAAGGTCGCTACTGTGTACTGCTACTAACGCCACTCCTCATGAGAAGATGTTTGTTTTTCCCCGCAAATCAACCTCAGGAGTGTCCCTACCCTCGTGGCTCTCCACCCCAGGGACCGTCCTATTACGAAAGCATGTGAGGGGCCACAAAACGGATCCACTCGTGGAGGCAGCACACCTACTCCACGCAAACCCACAGTATGCATACGTCAAGCACGCCGACGGGCGTGAGGACACCGTGTCCATAAAGGACCTCGCCTCGGCAGGAAGCGACGACGACGACGACCCATCACTACCACCCCCAGAAGAACCACCACCGCCCCCAGGCTTACCACCCCCAGAAGTACCTGCAACACCCCCAACACATGGGTATACCAAGGAGGGCACCACGGACTCCTGGTCGGAACCCGAGGTACTGTTGCGACGTTCAGGAAGGACTATCACACCCCCGGACAGACTACATCTGTAGAAGGGGTGAATGTGATGAAATATATGCCTTCATCACCCGCTGTGTTTTACCTGCTTTGTATTGTGTGTGTACCGCCCCCTTTTTCCTATTGTGTGTATTGGCTACGCCCCTGTCTCTTGCCATATAAAGGTCTCAAGAGCTATATGAGTCATTCTAGCAGGCGAACCCGATGTGTAAAGACCTGCAAAGTTCTTAGTGATTAAAAGCCTTTAGTTGAATCTTTAAACTCCTTGTCTTTGAGTTATCGATGGCACTTCAGGAGATTCACCAGGATGTTACCTGGGCTGGAGCGCTTCAGCTAAGAGAGACTGGACAGGCTGGGGTTGTTTTCCTTAGAGCAGAGAAGGCTGAGGGGGGACCTGATTGAGGTGTACAAAATTATGAGGGGCGTAGATAGAAAGGAACTTTTCCCCTTAGTAGAGGGGTCAATAACCAGGGGGCATAGTTTCAAGATAAGGGGCAGGAGGTTTAGAGGAAATTCGAAGAAAAAGTTTTTCACCCAGAGGGTGGTTGGAATCTGGAACTCACTGCCTGAAAGGATGGTAGAGGCAGGAACCCTCACAACATTCAAGCATTTAGATGAGCACTTGAAACGCCATAGCATATAAGGCTACGGACCATGTGCTGGAAAATGGGATTAGAATAGACAGAGCTTGATGGCCGGCGAGGACATGATGGGCTGAAGGGCCTCTTTCTGTGCCGTATAACTCTATGACTCTATCATGCCACTGTGCATGCCCAATTTGTGAGGTTGCAGTTTCCGAAGGAGTGATTTTGGGGGATCAATGAGGCAGTGCTACTGGCAAGCAAAACCCACATTACCGAATATAAATTATGTAAATCAAGTGCCAGTTTTACGATCACTAGTTCAGACAAGGCTCTGGCTCTAGTGAGCAACGTCCCCACATGAAATAGTTCCTGGTCTGCTTTGGAGCATCTCTCTTGTTCTTGCTTCATTGAATGTTGAAGGCTCTTTTTTTTGGTTGCGAACATTTTTCTATTTGTGCATTGAAGGTCTTAAATACATTTATTCCCCTTTATAAGTTGCATCAAAAAAGTTGGGCAGATGACTTTGTGTTCCCATAGTGCTGCATGAATTGGATAAGGAGAGGCAAGGCATGAGGGCACAACATTATCGGGTCCAGCGATAGCTCAGGTGATTTGTTTGTTTCCATCACACGCATTGAGCCATCTTTACTGACCATGCTATTGTTACCTCGATATGTCAGATTACACATGTCTTTAGCACAACTGACGCAGTAACCTAGCTATGCCACATACTGAAGCCTGCTTTACTGGCAACTTAATAGAAAGAGGACAGTATTACGTCCGTGAATGATTGAGACACGGACAGCAGGAGTTGAACAAAACAAGTCTTTACTGATGGAAGTCAATAGTGAAACTGAAACAACAGAGGCTCGCTAGCGCCTTTTATACAGTGGTGGTCACTGCCGGTACTGCAGTCTGAGACTAGTTATTCTCTTAAAGGTACATACACAACAATTCCTCCCCTTTTAGATAAACAGTACATAACATTCATTTAACAACTAAATGATAACTAATTACAGTCACAATTATGGTTGCTAGATACATTGGTTAAGTTTAAGCAATTATAAGTTCAGTCTTTGAGGAGGCTTCCTGATTCTATCTGGATAACGCCTCTTTGGGGTATCAGGTTCTTCTGGCAATGTTGAGTCGGGATCAATGTCGTTGTTTGGTTCATCTGCTTCCAATATTACCGGTTCTGCGGTAGCTGCAATTGGAACGTCGATTTCATTACCAGGTGTATCAGATCGTGGTGTGGAGTTGATGTTTTCCAGTGACTCTAGAATCTGGGCAGCATGGCATCTTACAATGCTCTCCCCAATGTCCACGGTATACATGAGAGGCCCTTGTCGTGTACAAATCGTTCCTGGCTGCCATTTCTCAGTGCGGTAGTCCCGGGCCAAAACTGGTTGACCTATCTTAAAACTCCTGGTCGGCCTTTCATTCATATTCTGAAACTGCCTGTTCTCCACATCTCTTCGGACGTTTGGCTTAACCAAATCCAAGTGGCATCGTAGTCTTCGATTGAAGAACATCATGGCTGGAGTTTGGTTGGTAACCGCATGTGTCGCATTCCGGTAGGCAAACAAGAAGTTGTCCACCTTGTGTTGTAGGGGTATATCTTCATTACACATTGCCTTGATAGCCTTCTTGAATGTTTGAACAAACCTCTCGGCCAATCCATTAGTGGCTGGATGATATGGGGCAGATGTGTAATGCTTAACACCATTGTTCTTTAAGAACCTCCGGAACTCTTCAGACACAAACTGTGGTCCATTGTCAGAGCAAATCTGTTCAGGCAGCCCATTCCTGGCGAATATGGTTCGTAAAACCGTGATTGTTTTTTCCGTGGTGGTTGGGGACATTTTTATTACCTCTGGCCACTTTGAATGTGCATCCACCGCAATTAAAAACATCGAGTCCATGAAGGGACCAGCAAAATCAATGTGCACCCTTTGCCATGGAGATGAGGGCCACTCCCATGGATGCAGAGGAGCTTGTGGTGGGGCGTTTTGGACCTTCTGGCATCCTGCACAGCTCTTGGTCATCTCTTCGATTTCTCTATCGATTCCCGGCCACCACACAAACGCTCTGGCTAAGTTCTTCATTTTTACCCCACCCAGATGACCCTCATGAAGCTCATTGAGCACTCTATCCATCAACTTAGGTGGAATTACTACTCTGGATCCACACATCAAGGTTCCTCTGCACACTGACAGCTGTTCTCTTCTCGGCGAGAATGCTGGCAGCAGTGCTTCGCCATGTGCTGGCCATCCCTTCACCGTTAAATCATAGACCCGTGATAGTGTCGGGTCATTCCGTGTTTCCTTTTCTATGTTAGCATTCGTCACAGGGAGACATTCGACTATGGTCGAGTAGAATAACTCCATTGGATCCACTGCAAGGTCTTCTTCTTCCACCGTCGGCAACGGTAGGCGTGACAATCCATCAGCATTTCCATGCTGTTTAGTTCCTTTGTACTCGATGTCATATTGGTGTGCCCCTAGGAAAAGGGACCACCTCTGCAGCCGTTGTGCTGTCATTATCGGTACGCCCTTCTGAGGGTTGAAAATGGAGACAAGAGGGTGATGATCGGTTAGTAGAGTAAATTTTTGACCGTGCAGGTAGTGATTGAACTTCTTCACCCCCCACACTAGGCTGAGGGCCTCTCTGTCAATCTGGGCATAGTTATGCTCGGCAGAAGTTAACAAGCGTGACGCAAAAGCTATCGGCCTCTCTAAACCATCAAGGAATTTATGTGACAGTAGCGCCCCAATGCCTTAGGGAAACGCATCACACGCCAGTCTGATCGGCAGTGCTGGGTTGCAATGAGCCAATACTTCCCTTGAAGTGATTAAGTCCTTACTCTTCTGAAAGGCCCGCTTACAATCATCGCTCCATTTCCATGCTAACCCCGTTCGTAGCAGGGCATTCAGTGGGTGCAGAATTGTCGACAAATTCAGCAAAAACTTCTGGTAGTAATTCACCAATCCGAGGAATGACCTCAGTTGCGACACATTTTCAGGCGCTGGGGCCTTAACAACCGCTTCAATTTTGTCAGGGGACTTATGTAACCCCTCTTCATCAATCACGTGGCCACAATACGATATCTGTTTCTTAAAAAATTCGCACTTGGGGCGGTTGGCTCGCAGCCCATGTTCCCGTAGTCTAGTGAGCACCTGTTCTAGATCGTTAAGGTGTTCACTGTCATCTTCACCTGCCACAAGGATGTTGTCCAAGTAACACTGAGTCCCCGGAATCCCTTGCAGGACTTGTTCCATTGCTCTTTGCCATATCGCCGGAGCCGATGCTACTCCGAATACCAATCGATGATACTGGTAAAGACCTTTGTGAGTGTTTATCATGAGATACTTCCTAGAGGACTCTTCCACCTCCATCTGCAAATATGCTTGTGCTAGGTCAATTTTTGTAAAACGCTTCCCTCCAGACAGTGAGGCGAAGATGTCTTCTATCCTTGGAAGAGGATATTGTACTGTGTGAAGGACTGGGTTCACCATCACCTTGAAATCCCCACAGATGCGAATCTTCCTTGGCTCCCCGGACTTATTGCTTAACGTTTTCTTCATGACAGGAACGATGGGTGTCGTCCACTCGCTCCAGTCGACCTTAGACAACACGCCTGCCTTCTCCAGATTCTCCAGCTCTGCCTCGACGGCTAGGCGAATTGCATATGGTACCGGTCTTGCTTTGAAAAACTTGGGAACTGCATTCTCTTCTATTTTTATCGAGGCGGTTACGCCTTTAAGCGTGCCCAGTTCTTGTTGAAATACCTCTTTGGTGTTAGCTAAGATTGTTGACAATTGTCCAGGAGTGACGTATTCATCTTTTTTACCGTCCACCGTCATTACATGAATGGGGTGCCAATCTAAGTTTATCTTCCTGATCCATTCCCGTCCCAATAACGGTGGTCCACCATTTGGCAGTATGTAGAGATACAATTTCCGTATTTTCTTGCCGTTGTATTCGACAGGCACCCTTATTTTTCCTCTGGGGTATACTTTTTGCCCCGTATACGTTGTCAAGACGATGGATGTCTCTCTCAAGGGTATGTGTGAAAATAGCCGCTCGTAGTCTCGTCGATTCATGATGGTTACCGCTGATCCTCTATCCAATTCCATTTTAACTTGGGACCCTGCTATCGTGAGGGTGACCCAAATGGTTCGGTGATCCTCTTTTGCGATTACATTGTGAAGTTTGAGACAGCTTAGCCTCCTGTTCCCGGATTCACTATCGCTCATCTGGTCTTCGGAACTACTGTCCGCCATCTTTTGTACTTTCTTGTACGGTTCCTTAGTAGCCTTTTTGTTGTCGCTGGTCTTCTTCCCAGAACTGCAAACTCGTGCAATGTGTCCCATCTTCCCGCATTGCCTGCATATTTTGTCTTTGGACCAGCAGTCCTTCTGGTCATGGTTAGTTCTGCCGCAGCGATAACATTTTGCAAATCCCCGTGTCATTTCGTGGGTGCCGTATTCCTGTGGTTTTTGTTGAATTTCTGCAGCTCCCCTGGCTGCTGCTTCATACAATACTGCCACGCTGAAAGCCTTATCTAGCGTCAGCTCTTTCTCTGAGAGTAACTTCTTCTGTGTTCCTTCACTCAGGAGTCCACAGACAAATTTGTCCCGTAGGGTATCTGCCAGTCCTGCTCCGAACTGGCAGTGCTTTGATAGCTTGCGTAGTTCCGTAAGGTAATCAGCATTGCTCTCATCTTTATGCTGAGTTCTCCTGTGGAATTTAAATCTTTCTGCTATCAACAGCGGTGCAGGGTTTAGGTGTTCCTGTAGGACAGCAACAATTTCATTAAAACTCTTCGCCTTCGGTTTGGCTAGAGTAATCAGGTCCCGCAATAGGCCGTACGTTCTAGCGCCCATTAAGTTTAGCAATATCGATGCCTTTTTCTCCTCCGCTATTTCGTTTGCCTCGAAATATACCTCGACTCTTTCCACATACGTGGTCCAGTCCTCTATTGTATTATGAAAAGCAGTGATACAGCCAGTCTTCGGCATCTTGCAAATCTAAAATGGCGTCTCCCGCGCTTTGCCTTCTTCCCCGATTTAACAAAATGGTGCCTCCTGTGTTTTGCCTTCTTCCCCGCTGATTAAGATGGCGCCTCCCGCGCTTTGCCTTCTTCCCCGCTGTTGTTAGCGCTGCTTTCCGCGGTTCCCGTTGCAACCTGCAGCTCCTCGCGGTTTCTTGCGCGTTTAATTTTTCTTTTCTTTTTTTTTAATTATCTTCCCGTCGTGGAACAACCCTGTGGGACTCTTGCCTCCCTCTTCACGGGTCTATACGCAGCCCGGCTTCGTAGCACCTGTGTGCTTCACCCTCTCTCTCTCTTCTTCCCGACAACGCTGCTCGGCCCCGTTGCAAACCACCCGCTCGAGTTCGCGACCGCTGCAGCCCAGGAAGGATCAGTGCACTACCTGCCACCAGCCCGATTAGCTGAAGCACCGTCGACAGGAACCAGGCCCCGCTTCCGACAGCTTCTCCAGCAATCTTCAACTCCGCAACACAGGGGCGGATGCCCATGGTCGACGCCTGTTTCTACTGCCTCTTACTTTCTTTTCTTTCTGGCCTCGACCTCTGCTCACTTCGCTGTAGGAATGGATCCCAGGAGGTGGTGCAGACTGTAGGTAGGTTCGTATCTGCTCGTCGCCAGTATTACGTCCGTGAATGATTGAGACACGGACAGCAGGAGTTGAACAAAACAAGTCTTTACTGATGGAAGTCAATAGTGAAACTGAAACAACAGAGGCTCGCTAGCGCCTTTTATACAGGGGTGGTCACTGCCGGTACTGCAGTCTGAGTCCAGTTATTCTCTTAAAGGTACATACACAACAGACAGGAACAAACAAACTAGGTATTCTGAGCTATCTGGTGCAGGGATGTACAGCATTGAGTAGAGGACCGAGTCATGCCTGTGGGGCGGCTTTATGTTATGGCAGGCTAACTGGTGAGGTCAAATTGTATTGAATTTTCCAGAGCACGGTGGAGTCTTGGATGAAGTAACATAAATAGTCACATGCCAGAATGACATGAACCAGTCCTGGTGGAGTAACCTGTTCAACCCAGCAATGCCCTTCTCTCATAGCACTTTGAAGCCATAATCGTGGGATTCCTCAAACAGGTCAGATTAGGGAGTAGGGCCTTGTAGAACTCAGCAAGGAATCCATCTCGTTCTGACTTTGCTGGACTGCAGGCTTGGGTCAGCTTTTTGAACTTTGGTAGTTGAAATTGGGCCATCTAGTATCTGCAAGTTGTGTCTGGAAAGTAAGGATCTTGAAGGTTGGCTTGTTGAGCAGTCTGTACCGCAGAGATGTAAAGGGAGGCATTATATCTGGTAAACATTTTATTCATCTCCATCAGTCACTGGAGATTTGACTGTTTGGTTTTGGGATTGATACAATGGGGGGAATTTTCCAGGGGTCAGCGGGCGCGATCGGTGGTGGGTCGGGTGGGAAAGTGGGATTTTTTGACAGCGGGTCGGGACCTCGCTGTCAACCCGCCACCACGCGCCTTTACCAAACGTCAGGTCTGTCAGCACTGAGCAGACCCGACATGCAGTGGCAGGGGAGGCAATTCAGGTCATTATGACCTTGTTAACAGAGGATTACCAACAATTTTGAGCTCACCTTTAGAATTTACCAGGTCGCCAACAGGGCCCACGTTGCTCGGGGATCACATCTGTTAAGTTGAATGACCATGGAATCATCTCATTACTTGACAGCCTGAAATGTGCTATACAAGCTCCCATCCCACAACTTTCCAAGCTCAGAAGCTGTTACTTACATTTGGAAGACAGATTGAGCTTTATGCAGGTTGCAAGTGTTTGGAGCAAACTCTCTATCCAGTGTGACCTCATTGGAACAACACCTCTCACCATTGACAGATCGCTTCTGCCATCTCAAGTTCACCTGCTATCTATTCCATCAGCATGGGTACGGTTTATACTCTCTTACATTGGTCCTCAGAATCTGACCACGATCAGCCGCAACACCAGCATCACCAGGCACACCAGCAGCACCAACAACCACACCAACCTTCTCCACAATCACCTGATACTGCACAGAACAGAGGGCATCAGCACCCGACCACATTGCTGCCCAGGATGCCAGGGATGGCCTCACCAGGCCACATTTACTTCACTTGACACTGCACATCCTGGCTGCCACAGGATGCGCCAGGTTGGCACCACCACACACCAACAATATAAAGCATCCCTACAATGCCCAAGCCATTCCTTTCACACTCATCAGCATTGCAGGGGGTGCTGTTATGTCTCACCATTCACTGCAACTCACTAAGCCACTTCCAAAGGTGCACACAAATCTGTCCAAGAACGCAAAGTGTTGAAAATAAAGGTTTCAATGTTTGACATCACATTAACAGAAACTTCACATGAACATTGGCTAAAACACACAAGTGCCTACCCTTGTGTGTTGTTAGTTGGTATGATTGGACTAAGATGAGGGTGAGTGTGAGGGGTGGCTAGTGAGATGGGGAAGTGATAATGTAGAAAGAGAGGGATGGGTGGAGGTACAGTAAGTTGGTGTGAGTAAGGATGTGCAGGAGCAGGGTAGGGAAGGCAGAGTGATGGGGATGTGATCAGAGGCACAGCAGGATGAGGTTGAGTGTGGCTTTGCAGTAACGTTTCATGATCTATTGAGATCATTGTAAGGTTTGGGCAACTGCAGCCTGGTTCTCCTGATGACACCCCTGCTTGTGCCCTCCTGTGCAAATTGCAACCAGGCTGCGTTGGTCTCCTGGGGAGGTCTCTTCCGCCCATGGGAAGGGAAGAAGACCTCCCTGTGTGCTGTGACTCCCTCCATAAGCATGTGAAGGGAGTCATGGGAGAGCCTGGGTGCAGCTGTGCACCTCTTTGCAGTGCTTGTCAGTGTTTGCAGCACCTCAATGCTGTAGAACACTGGCAGCACAAATGTCAAAGTAAATTTGCGCATGGTCCCTTTAAGGAAACCAGCTGATGACGCACCATGAAATGACATCATCAGACCCGCTTCCTTCAATTGGACCGGGAAACACGCTGGGCGGGCTTAACAAGCCCAATCAGGGGAAAGTCATGTCGGAGGCGGGCCGCCACTGATCTCACCTGCCACGGACCCACCGAGGTAGGGAAAATTGCGGCAATGGTTCTATTTTGTTTGTCTACCTTTTCATTGTATTTAGCTTTGATGAAGCAAAGCATCTGTTCAGCACCTGCAGAGAGTAGGTTGTTTAGCTCTTTCCTGCCCTGGATCAGGGCCCTTCAGCACTGACCATGCAGAGGCTTTTTGTGCTAAGCTTCTGCTCACCCACTCTGGATTTTAGGTCCCTCTGAGTTTGGAGCTGCTTGCAGTTTCTGGCTATAGTTTATGGGGTTATTGTGTTACTCCTGAGAACTGCTTCTGTGCTTTCCCATTGTAGAGCCAAGGATGTACTGATGCTCTTTTTCACAGAGATTAAACTCGATAAACTAGTTATGAATAATTTGGCCCATTTTGTATTTTTACATTTTAGTGTTTTCCTGCAGAACAATACTGAGCAAGGCAGCATTGTTTTGGCACTGGGTCTGTCTTCAGTCTCGTAATGGGAGATGAGGGGGTGACAAATTTTGGGCCTAAGTGATTTTGTCAATGGGGGCGCATTGGAGGCGGGACTGTTGCTTGTCGGATTTTAGTCTCGCCTCCATCGACTTGTGGCCAACCCACGCTATTTTCCCTTGATTGACCTTGTTAAGCCCGCCCAGTGGGCTTAGCAGGCCAACTAAGGGGAAGCCGGTTACAGAGAATGTCGGCGTACGATGTTTCATCTGTCAAAGATTGTCGACAGATGAATTGTTATCGTTTGATAGCATTGAGAATTTTTTTACACAGCGCCTTGTTGTGATCTGGAATGCATTGCTTGAAAGGGTGGTTGAAGCAGATTCAATCGTAAATTTCAAAAGAAAATTGGATAAATACTTCAAATGGAAAAAAATGCAGGACTATGGGGAAAGGACAGGGGAGTGAGTAGTACTAATTGGATAGCTCTTTCAAAGAGCCATCACAGGCACGATGGGCTGAATGGCCATCTTCTGTGCTGAATGATTCTATGATCATATGTTTAGCCTATGGAATACATGGAACTGGTTAGTGAACCCATCCTTTATACTCAACGACACTGCTGTAACAGTGCCTATTCCTATATGGTGGGTGACCAGTTTGCATTATTAAAGATCAAATTAATTACTTTTGTAAGATGATGAATTTCTTCGGCGTTACCGTGGGAGAGTGCCGAAACACATTTGCACTGACAAATTAAGTCATTTTTCTCCGTGACGAAACAAAAAAACTTCAATCATCAGTACTTGTAAATGCGGAACATTATTTCTGATATTGAGATGGACTTGCAGTATTCGAAGCACAGATTGAAAACGTTGTCACAATAGAAAACCTACCAGACAACCTGCCAAATTGATCTACTCAGTACAAGATAGAAACTATTGTCTTACCTCTACCTGAGGTGAAAAATACCACCTCATGGTCCAATTAATAGATCTTCCAAGCATAAGAGCCTGAGGGAAGCAAAGCATTCAAACCTATTGCAGAAATTGAGCAATGACTAATAGGTACAAAAAAAGACAACTAGGGTTTTATCTATCTACTAGCTGGAGTGCCCGGCGGTGCCGAGGCTTTTTCGAGGGCATGTTGTTGTTGGAAGAGAGAGAGAGAACGACTGGGGGGGGGGGGAAGAGAGAGAGCGACTGGGGGGGGGAAGAGAGAGAGCGACTGGGGGGGGAAAGAGAGACAACGACTGGGGGGAAAGAGAGAGAACGACTGGGGGGGTAAAGAGAGAGCGACTGGGGGGAAGAGAGAGAGCGACTGGGGGGGAAGAGAGAGAGCGACTGGGGGGGAAGAGAGAGAGCGACTGGGGGGGAAGAGAGAGAGCGACTGGGGGGAAAGAGAGAGCGACTGGGGGGGAAGAGAGAGAGCGACTGGGGGGAAGAGAGAGAGCGACTGGGGGGGAAGAGAGAGAGCGACTGGGGGGGAAGAGAGCGACTGGGGGGGAAGAGAGAGAGCGACTCGGGGGGAAGAGAGAGAGCGACTGGGGGGGAGAAGAGAGAGAGCGACTGGGGGGAGAAGAGAGAGAGCGACTGGGGGGGAAGAGAGAGAGCGACTGGGGGGGAAGAGAGAGAGCGACTGGGGGGGAAGAGAGAGAGCGCCTGGGGGGGAAGAGAGAGAGCGACGGGGGGAAGAGAGAGAGCGACTGGGGGGGAAGAGAGAGAGCGACTGGGGGGGAAGAGAGAGAGCGCCTGGGGGGGAAGAGAGAGAGCGACGGGGGGAAGAGAGAGAGCGACTGGGGGGGAAGAGAGAGAGCGACTGGGGGGAAGAGAGAGAGCGACTGGGGGGGAAGAGAGAGAGCGACTGGGGGGGAAGAGAGAGAGCGACTGGGGGGGAAGAGAGAGAGCGACTGGGGGGGAAGAGAGAGAGCGACTGGGGGGGAAGAGAGA